>NC_057807.1:388297868-388478655 GCF_018294505.1 Triticum aestivum | reverse complement strand
ACGGATATGTAGATCTCCTACCATTGTAACCGACTCTGTGTAACCCTAGCCCTCTCCGGTGTCTATATAAACCGGATGGCTTTAGTCCGTAGGACGAACAATCATCATACCATGGGCTAGCTTCTAGGGTTTAGCCCCCTTGATCTCGTGGTAGATCCACTCTTGTAACACACATCATCAATATTAATCAAGCAGGACGTAGGGTTTTACCTCCATCAAGAGGGCCCGAACCTGGGTAAAACATTGTGTCCCTTGTCTCCTGTTACCATCCGCCTAGACGCACAGTTCGGGACCCCCTACCCGAGGTCCGCCGGTTTTGACACCGACATTGGTGCTTTCATTGAGAGTTCCTCTGTGCCATCACCATCAGGAATGATGCCTTTTCCCATCTTTAAAGACGGCACCGTCGTCAAGGGAGCTTTGGCCGCCGGCCAGACTATCCGGCTAGGCGGTTTTCTTATGATCGCCTGTTCGGCCACCGCTCCAACAATGACCTCTCGGGTCATTAAAAGCGATCTTCACGTCAGCTCGGAATTCGCTGAGCAGCTAGATCCGATTGAGCTCTCCTTCGTAAGCGAGCTCTTGGATCGCATCGCCGCCCTGGGAGTCGCTACCGACTATGATCAGATTGGTCTTAAAATCGATCTGAGAGAGATTAACTCTCCCCAGGTTACCCACCATGTTGTTGGGGGTAGAGGAACAACGCGGCGACTCTTCTTCTATGATAAAAACCAACTATGTCCGGATTCCCGATCCCTCCATGCCGTATTCCCGCGGAGGGACGAACGCTAATCAAATACTGAACCTAAAGTCAGGCATCGGACCAGATTTGTTGGAAAGCATCCAGCAAACCAAGCTTCCGAATTTGGAAGCTTCTTGGCCTTTGAGCCTCAGATCGGGCGGGGTTCCGAACTTAATTCCACCCACCCACCCAAACATAAGCGATCTATCTCAAATACGGCAAGAGCCCGATGAAACAGTACATCATTACTGGGCCAGATTCCTCCTGGTTATGAACAGGATAAAGGACTGCCGTGAAGAAAGCGCAATTTCAATTTTCTGCAACAATTGCACGGACAAGGGAATCATAAACGCCATCAGTCATCGCGAAGTTACACGCTTCGCCGACCTAGCGACCATTGTACAAAAATACTGCGCGATGGAGAGTGCCTGGAAAACCAAAACTAAGTTTCGGGACAATCCGGCCCTGAATACAACCCCAGTCCGAAATAAAAGGGTGCGTCATACTCAAGCACCTGGGTTAAAAACCAAAAAGCAAAAAACCCCTAAAGGGTACGGAACCGTACTGGAGGGATGGCTCAACAGACCCTGCAAAATCCACAGTACGGAGGGCGCCACTCCAACACATAGCCTTTGAGCATGTTGGATACTACGGCAGGTGGCCAAAAGTGGCGAAGGCTTTTTAGCCCCAGGCAACCAGCCCAGCAATATCAGTACGGTATTAACAGTCTTTGAGACTTTCGCATCAAATAACATGCGGAAATGAACAATCCGCAGCCTCGCCGAAGTCTACCAAGTAGAACCAACAAATCCATGGAGCGACACGGCTATCACCTTCAATGCCAGCGATGAACCTAAATTCTGAACAGCTAGAGCGCCAGCCGCATTGGTCCTCAGTCCGATAGTGGACGACTTTCGTCTTACTAAGGTACTCATGGATGGCGGCAGTGGATTAAACCTCATCTACAAGGAAACCCTTCAAAAAATGGAAATTGACTGGAGCCGCATCGAGCGAAGCAGCACAACCTTCAGGGCAATAATCCCTAGTCGAGAATTACGCTGCACAGGAAAAATCACACTAGATGTAGTGTTCGGCTCGCCGGACAATTACAGGTCCGAAGAGGTCACGTTCCAAGTGGCCCCATTCGGCAGCGGATACCACACTTTGTTAGGGAGAGAGGCATTCACAATCTTCCAAGCTATACCCCATTATTGGTACATGAAGCTCAAAATGCCAGGACCAAATGGAATAATCACTCTCGCCAGTGATCCAGATACAGCACTCCGCGCTAAAAATAAGACAGCCGCACTGGCCCTAGAGGCATTATCCGAAGCCCTAGCGGCAGAGGAACTAACTGCGCTGCGCTCCATGGTGGATAGGGACGATGTGATACTCGATAAGAGGTCCAAGTCCACCTCTTTTAAACCAACAGACAAAATAGTCAAATTTCAGGTCCATCCAACGGACCCCACAAAGACGGCCTCCCTTGGGGCACAATTAAATCCTGATGTAGAAGGCGCAATACGAGAATTCCTCCGGGAAAATTCAGACATTTTTGCCTGGCACCCTTCAGACATGCCAGGAATCCCACGCAGGCTGGCAGAGCACAGCCTAAATATCCTAAAAGGACTCAAGCCAGTCAAACAAGCTCTTCGGCGATTTTCCGAACCCAAAAGACAGGAAATGGGAGAGGAGCTAGCCAAACTCTTAGAAGCCGGATTCATCAGAGATATAAAACATCCGGACTGGCTAGCCAACCTAGTAATGGTACCCAAAAAGGACAAATCCTGGCGCTTCTGCGTCGATTTTAAAGACCTTAACAAGGCCTATCCAAAGGACCCTTTCCCTCTCCCTCGCATCGACCAAATCATCGATGCTACCGCAGGGCACGATTCATTGTGCTTCCTCGACGCATACTCCGGATACCATCAAATCAAGATGGCGGAAAAAGACCAGGCCGCAACGGCATTCATTACTCCATATGGGCCATTCCGCTTCAACACAATGCCCTCCGGACTCAAAAACACCGGCGCAACATATCAGCGCATGATTCAGACATGTCTGGCTACCTAGATAGGCAAAACAGTGGAGGCATATGTAGACGATGTGGTCGTCAAGACCAAACACGTCGAAACTCTAGTAGACGACTTGAGGGTGACATTCGACAAACTCCGAGCATACGACATTAAGCTCAACCCGGAAAAATGTGTCTTCAGAGTACCAGCCGGAAAGCTCTTGGGCTTCATTGTATCCGGTAGAGGAATTGAAGCAAACCCAGCCAAGATTCGAGCTCTGTCACAATTGGATATTCCAAAAGACCTCAAGCAAATACAAAAACTAACTGGATGCGTAGCGGCTCTAAGTCGCTTCATCTCCCGTTTGGGAGAAAAGGCTCTGCCCCTCTATCGCCTCCTCCGGCGCACCGAACATTTCGAATGGACGGATGCTGCCATGGCCAGACTCGAAGAAATTAAAGCCGTATTGGCAACAAATCCGGTCCTGGCCGCGCCCAACCTGGGCGAACCAATGCTATTATATATTGCAGCAACACATCAAGTTGTCAGCGCGGTACTCGTCATCGAACGAGAAACAGAAGGGCACAAATTCCCTCTTCAAAAACCAGTGTACTACGTATCCACTGTCTTGACACCATGCAAGTCCCGGTACCCACATTATCAAAAGATAGCGTATGCGGTGTTCATGGCATCCCGGAATCTGCGACACTACTTTCAAGAGTGTTCCATAATGGTGGCCTCCGAAGTACCTCTCAATGATATTATAAACAATCGCGACGCAACGGGCAGGATTGCAAAATGGGCCATCGAGCTCTTATCGTTTGACATAACCTACAAACTACGGCGAGCTATAAAGTCGCAAGTCCTGGCTGACTTCGTCGCCGAATGGACCGAAGCCGAACTCCCTAAAGAGTACGGCGCATACTCCAATTGGATCATGCATTTCGACAGCTCCAAAATGTTGGCGGGCTTGGAGGCTGGCGTCGTCCTGACGTCCCCAACCGGAGACACATTCCAATACATACTTCAAATAATGTACATGGACTCCAACAATGCAGCCGAATACGAGGCCCTTCTACACGGCCTCCGGATGGCAATCTCCATGGGCATTCAACGCCAAGAGGTGCGCGGAGATTCAAACCTTGCAATATCCCAAGTAAATGGAGACTTTGACGCCAAAGATCCGAAAATGGCAGCTTACCGCAATGCCGTCCTAAAAATGTCAGCTCGGTTCGAAGGACTCGAATTCCACCATTTAGCCCGGGATAATAACCAGGCAGCAGACGTGTTGGCACGCATCGGCACAAAACGAGACGCCGTCCCTCCAAACATCTTCCTGGAACGGCTCTTTAAGCCATCCGTATTATGGGAAGAGGAGTCCGGAAATAACAATCCGGAGCCAGCTGCCTCACCTAACTCAGACCACTCTGACACAATCAGCGGCTCAGACAATGAAATAACACCTTCATCCCACGAAATAATGGCAGTAATTGCCCCGTGGATGGAATCATTCCTAGCCTACTTAATCAGGCAGGAACTTCCCGAAGACCAAAATGAGGCCCGCTGGATAGTTCGGCGATCTAAAGCCTACAAGGTCCATGAGGGAGAACTTTATAAAAAAAGCACAACCGGAGTCCTTCAAAGGTGTATCTCCGAAGAGGAAGGGCGAAATCTCCTGGCTGAAATTCACGCCGGACTCGGCGGGCACCATGCTGCAGCCCGGGCCCTTGTAGGCAAGGCCTTCCGTACAGGATTTTATTGGCCGACATCCCGGGCAGATGCTCAGGACTTAGTCCAACATTGCGTTGGTTGCCAGCTCTTTGCCAATCAGAGCCACATGCCACCCACCGCCCTCAAAACTATACCCATCACCTGGTAGTTCGCGGTCTGGGGGCTTGACATGGTTGGACCCCTTAAAGGGGGAACCCACAAGCACAAATACTTATTGGTCATGGTGGACAAATTCACCAAATGGATTGAGGCAAAGCCGGTTAAAACGGCAGAATCCGGACCTGTGATAGACTTCATATCCGGGGTAGTACACCATTTTGGCGTCCCCCACAGCATCATCACTGATAACGGCACGAATTTCACGGCCAACGAGGTTAAACTCTGGTGCAAAAACATGGGCATCAAGCTCGACTATGCTTCAGTCTATCACCCCCAAACTAAAGGTCAAGTCGAGCGAGCAAATGGTCTAATCATGAGCGGCATCAAACCCAGACTAGTGCGGTCCCTCAAGGAATCTAACACGCACTGGGTAGAGGAGCTCGACTCCGTACTCTGGGGGCTGTGGACCACGCCAAACCGAACTACCGGATTCACACCATTTTTCATGGTGTATGGTGCAGAGGCAGTTCTGCCCCGCGATATAATTCATGACTCACCTCGCGCGCGGATGTACGAAGAAAGAGAAGCCGAGTTGGATCGGCAGGACAGTTTGAACGCCTTAGAGGAGGAGCGGGACGTGGCAAAAGCTCGTTCCGCATTTTATCAGCAGCAGGCTCGAAGATATCAAAGCAGAGAAGTACAGGCCAAAACTTACAACGTTGGCAAACTTGTTCTACGCCTGCCGGACAAGAAAAAGGACAAACTTAAGCCCAAGTGGGAAGGTCCCTTCATCATCGACCAAGTCCTGACTGGCGGAGCATACCGTCTACGCAACGCATCTGACAACCGACTCGAGCCGAACCCATGGAACGCAGCCCGTCTCCGAAGATTCTACGCCTAACGCCGGACTCAGAGTTCGTCTCACTCCTCCGTCCACCTTTTTACATTTTCACTGTCTTTTGTCCCCCTCCTTCTTCCAGCTTTTTTTCAAAACCTTTGATAGGCTGATTTCCGCATGGTTCGCACACACTTGATGTGCTCCTAGCACTCATTATACCTAGGGGCTTCTTTAACAGAAGCTTATTTATACGGGCTTCATGCCCAACACATGTGTCATACTTCCGCATGTACCTTTTATTCACCATTATATGCATCGATATGACTTAAGTTTTGGCCAAGCTGGGTTGCCTGGCTCCTGTGCTTACCCCTACGTTCCCGATTGTTCGGCTAGGAGGTAAAGGGAGCACCTCTGCGATTGTTACTGCCGGGTCAGCCGGATGTGTACCTCAGACTGGGTGAAGCCGAAAGCTAGCGTTCTTAAGAGAATATTCGGTCGGTGACTGGAAAGATGATTTATTACTTAATTATTTATCTGCCCCCAGATGCTTTTTCTGCTATTTTCACAGTCCGGACATGCACTTTAGGGCATGCCTCCCAGGGAAAGGAACCCTTAACGGAACTATTCTCCCTGGAAGATGTTTCTTACTAACCATGTAATATAACATAGCTAGTTGGGCACTTGTCTGATAAAGCAATTATGACCCCGACACCTTGTCTCCATGCATGCCCCGGTTCTTTTATAACCGTAAGGGTATTCGGACACACTCCGGACTGTTGGGTCCCGAGGTTGAAGCAAAAAGATTCGCAAAGACAAACGATCTACAATCCGGCTAGAAGGCATTCTATATGTCATTTCAAAATTACATCGTCAAACTGACTGATTGTACTCCTCTTCAATCCCATCTAATAGGCTGTCTAATTTACAGTCCTGTTGGGAATATTTCGCGGCCAGCTCTACTTGGACGTACATCAAGCTCACATGGATCTCCTTCCCATCAGGCCCCATAGGTCCGACCTCGACTTTCGGGTACCGCGTCTTCACCATGGCCCAGGCCTCCCTGGCGCCTTGATGGCAGGCCGATATCTTCCACAGACAGAGGCGTCACCGTACTCCCTGAAGCTTCTCAGCAAGCCCTCCAAGGCCCTCAGGTAGGGAGACTGAAGGCCAAAAGGCCTGAACGACGCCACTCATCGCCTGCCGAACACGTTCGAGCAGTTGCACCAGCTCGGGAAGTTGGTCACCCGTTGAGCCGGGCATTTCCTCCGCAGGGCGACCTGTGAGCACACCTAAAGACACATTTCTATCAATCGAATTCCTCGCCGAATTCTTCTTTTCAAAGGAATTTGCTCAAGCACTTACTATAAATGCCGCGACGAAGCCGCTGATTCTCCTTCACGGAGCCAGACAGCTGGGCCCGAACACCTTTCAGCTCTTCTCCTAGCTGGGTGTGGGCATCCTGGAGCTTGTTCCTCTCCTGCTGCACCTTCATAAGCACCGTCTCGCCGGCCTTTAGCTGATGTAGTAGCTGTTGCTTGTCCGGATCTAGTACGACGCCCTCTCCAATATTATTGTCAGATTTACGCACACGCCGCACTTTGTTAACTACTTATCTTTTCGAAGAACGTATTACCAGCGGGGGTCTCTGTGGCTCCCCCTGTGGCGGCCAGTGCGGCCTCAAGTTGGGCCTTGCACTCTTGAAGCTCCTGGGACAGGTGGGTATTCTTTTCCGTAAGATCCTGCATAATAAATGATCCTTAAATCAGTTATTTTAACTATTTTAAGTCTCGGGGGCTACTGGCATATATAACTATTAAAATTAATTACCCGTATGACCTTCACATACTGCTCCGTGGCTCTGGTTAAACCATCTTGAGCACCACGGAGGTGCGTGTCTCCCGCTTCAAAGGCATTCAACGCCTAAAGGGAGAAACACGCGTCACGAAGAGCTGTCCGACGATGCCTGTGATTCATGGCGCTCTCCACCTCAGACCGGGTGGCGGACAGCCTGTCGGCATCCTCCGTCGGAGGAACATCCGGCTCATGCCTTGTGTTCGCCTCCCCTTCCGGACCATGCGATGGAGCATGGCTGGCGGAGGCTTGATTGGCAACCTCTCCGGACACTGTCCGGCGAGCGCTCTTTCTCCTGGAAAAGTTATGAGCATTAATATACCTCCTAGGGATCCTTCCCTTAAAAACAATGGTGCATCGCACCTTTGTGGCGACGTTTCGATTCGCGTCGCACTCCTCTTCCGCCTGCTGGGCTGAACTGACCCTTGCTAGTCAGCCGCTGCAGGTTCGGCTTCCCGCCTTAAAGGCACCTCCTGCGATGCACCATCAGTATAGGATGGTCAGAATTGAGCATGGATCAAATGATGGTGTCAAGACCTCGGTGGTAGTCACCTGGGAGGCTGGAAACGAACCGGGGTAGTCAGCCGTAATGGCGACTAGGGCATTGTCAATGCTAAGTTGGTGGAACACCCCGTCAATCAGCTCCACCTTTATGTCCGTATCCTCTTCGGAGGCCGGATCAAGGGATCGTTACGGATCCTCGGGTTGTGGAGTTAGGCTTTGTATGCCCTCCACGTCCCGACGCAGCTCCTGCATCGACATCACAAAGTAAGATACTTGACTTAGGAAGTGTGGATCTGGTAGATAAACATCCGCTTACCCAGCTCCGAGGGTTATTCATGGAGAATCCATTCAATGGATTCGTGCGGAGGAAGTCCTCCTCCTCCCCCTTGTACAAGCCAGACAGGATCTTTGCCAGATCGGCTGTCGAGCCTGGCCCTCTGCGGCCATGACGGGTGGCATCATCTTCCCCGTTGAAATCCCACATAGGGTGGCCCCTATATTGGAGTGGTTGCACCCCTCGCATAATGCACGTGGCCATGATTCCAATCATGGTCAATCCGGAGTGGGCCAGTAACCTAATCCGGCCCATCAGATAATGGACGCTCCCATCATCCTCTTGTTGAGGGCTCCGCGGGCACCAACTCAGGCGTTTCTTCAAGGGAGCATTGCTGAACTCCGGGAGGCCGATCCAAACTGGATCCGGCAGAGGAGTGTCCTCCATGTAGAACCATTCCGAAGGCCAGTCTTCGGACGCCTTCTTCGGGGTGCCGGATAGATATCCGGTCCCGGCGATGCGCCATATTTCTGCTCCGCCCACTTGATATATCGACCCCTCGTGAGAACGGGGTACGAGGCAAAACAATCTCTTCCACAACGCAAAATGGGGCTCGATGCCCAAGAACAGCTCGCAAAGAGCTACAAAGCCTGCGATGTGCAAAATGGAGGCAGGTGTGAGGTGGTGAAGCTGGAGTCCGTAGAACTCCAGGAGCCCCCGGAGAAACGGATGTATGGGAAATCCGAGTCCCCTTATTAGATAAGGGACGAAGCATACCCGCTCTCCTTTGGAAGGGTTGGGGACGCTCTCCGCCTGCTTTCCACCCCTGAAGGTGGCAAGTCCGGCTTGAACCGGAACCAAGAAAGCTGGGGGAAGATATCCCTCGGTTTGGAGCGCCACTAGCTCGCTGTGTGGAACTAAGCATCTCCCCCAATCTCCTGGCTTAGGACTAGGAGCGCGAGAGGAGGAGCCGCGTCGACTATCCATGATAGAATGGATTTTTGTCAGAAGCGCTTTGATGAGAACTTGCGGATGGAGAATGGTGTGAGCTGGATCTAGATCCTCGCCTCTCTTATAGGCGGCTCGTTCGCACGGCTAGGGGGTAATATGTAAAACTACCCTAGATTTTCACATTCATATGACACATGGAAGAAGGCCATTATTGGGCGTAGAAGCCAAGGAGCGCAACATTTATAAGGAAGCCGGACACTATTCGACAGGAACATGAAGTTTGAAGGAGAACCCGCCTTGCAACACCGAAGACAATATACGCGCCGGACTCGTCGTCGCTGAAGCCTGGTTCGGGGGCTACTGAGGGAGTTCCGGACTAGGGGGTGTCCGGATAGCCGAACTATCATCATCGGTCAGATTCCAAGACTATGAAGATAGAAGATTGAAGACTTCGTCCCGTGTCCGGATGGGACTTTCCTTGGCGTGGAAGGTAAGCTTGGCTATACGGATATGTAGATCTCCTACCATTGTAACCGACTTTGTGTAACCCTAGCCCTCTCCGGTGTCTATATAAACCGGATGACTTTAGTCCGTAGGACGAACAATCATCATACCATAGGCTAGCTTCTAGGGTTTAGCCTCCTTGATCTCGTGGTAGATCCACTCTTGTAACACACATCATCAATATTAATCAAGCGGGACGTAGGGTTTTACCTCCATCAAGAGGGCCCAAACCTGGGTAAGACATCGCGTCCCTTCTCTCCTGTTACCATCCGCCTAGACGCACAGTTCGGGACCCCCTACCCGAGATCCGCCGGTTTTGACACCGACAAAAGGGCTGCACAAGCTCTCGCCCATGTGGGAGGGCCCGTTTAAGGTTGTTCATGTTTCTAGACCTGGCGCCGCGCGCTTGGAGACCCAGGAGGGGTGCCCATCCCGAACGCGTGGAACATTCAGCACCTTCGAAGATTTTACCCTTGAAGTAAGGCCCGATGCCTGTAAAGAAGGCCCAGTGCCTATGAAGCTCGTCGTCCCAAGGAAAGGCCCGGTGCCTGTGAGGAAGGCCCAGTGCCTGTGAAGCTCATCGCCTCAAGAAAAGGCTCGGTGCCTGTGTAGAAGGCCAATGCGTGTGAAGCTCGCCACCCGTGAAACTCTCACGTAATAATGAGTTGGGGTTGTACACGCCCCGGATTCTCCAGAGTGCCACCCTCGGGCCTCGGGGGCTCTCGCCCACGCCTAGTGGCAGCACTTAGCTCCGCGTTGGTGAAAAGACGTCGAAGACTAGATTAGGTGCCGTCCGCTGCTTTTCATTTGCTTTCGGCAGTTGGCTTGCTCATCCTTGTTCAAAACTTTATTGGAGTTGCTTTTAGTGTTGCTTGCCATCCCCGGACCGTGATTCTCTGTCCTTGTTGCTCGCCTGAATTGTCTTCTCTTTCACAAGCCTCGCAAGGGGGCTGCGCGGGCGCCCTCGCGGGTATCTTCTGACCTAATTTCGTGAGGCTTCCCTACTCAAGTTCACAGCAGGAGCACTCCTCTCGTTCCATTCCCCACGAGCATCGTGACACGAACACAAGACCCAAGCCGGTCACCCTAACGACTAGGGTTCAAAAGCTATCCCTCTGGCTAATTTTTGCAGGCCTCAAGACGCTCGACGAGGCCTCAGGCAGGAGCCTCGCGAGGTGAAGACTGCAGTGAGTCCCCCCGAGCTCAGTGGTTCGTACGCATGAGCACACAATACCGTAACACGGCATGGGAATAACGGAAATATCATAATAATTGAAGGCAACAGTCCAGCACGCCCCCACGGGGCTCCACACTTCTCTCTGTCTATGCAAGAAAAGGAGAAAAACAAAATTAACGCGGCTTGCCCAGCGACGGCTCGTGGAAGGGGATCTGCACTGCCCTCCAGAGCTCAATCGGACCCCTCCTCACGCTTCACCGAGGCGCGACGGCGGGATGACCCGCTACCCCCCTCAAAGCAAGCACGGCGATGCGGTGGTTGATCACGGCCGCTGCTGGAGGAGCTGTCGTCAGAAGGGGAACCGCTGAAGCTTGGCGAGCTGCGGGTGCCACCAGGCACGGGCCCGCCTTCGTCTTCGTCACAGCCATCGCCAAAACTAAGCACTCGGTCACCGTCATCATCTTCAAGGCAGCACCCGACACGGCAGCCATCCTCTCTAAACACCCTCACGTAGAGGGTGGCGTCGCCGTCAAACTTGAATTGCAGGGTGCACCGCCAGCCTAGGCCACGTGCGCGAGCAAACGTTTCCCAGCACGGGCCAAGGCCATGTTTCCGGCGACGGAGATCTCCACCGCAACCTAGGAGGCTCTGCTACAGCAGCCGTCCGCCTGAAGCCAGAGCCCACCAGTGGCACCGGCTGGCAGTTCGCCGGCGAAGAAGCGGGGGAGCTGAAGCCAGCTGCCGGTTGGATCCGCCGACCAAACGACAAACTCCGGCAGCACCTCTGCCGAGTGAAAGCGCGGGCGGGGAGGCCGTGCAGCCATGGCCCGTCTTCCCCCATCAATCAAGAGACCTTCACCGCGCAAAGGACCCCCACTGCGACAACGGGCGGCCACCGCGGGAGTCACGGGGTGCTTGCGGGGACGACCTCACCCGCGCTTGGGCGGAGGAGAGCCAGGCCCTTCCTGGCGAGCTTTGCCCTTCTCTGCGGCCGAGAACCTCTTCCTAGGTGCCATGGGACACAGCAAGCAGATGGGGGAGGAGCAAGAAAGAAGAAGCAAGCGGAAGGAGGAAGATGTGCAGCGGGGGCCTGCGCCCTCCCGCATTTATAACCCGAGGGAGGCCAACCGTCGGCCTCCATGATCGCAGGTAATCATGACTCATTTCTGCATGCAGGGACTTGTCAAGTCGGGCAGTTGCCGAGGCAGCATGGGGAAGCGGAGACGCCCACGTCTAATCAACCAACACGCGGCACCCAAGGCCGCAGGCTGTTGGGGCCCGTGGTGCTCCACACTTGCCCTTTCGCTTCTCTGCTAAGCCTAGTCTGAGCGCGCCTTGGGCCCGTGGGCTACTGTCGGCATTCTAGGAATGGGGGTCCCCAGACTTGCCTACCTGTGGCCTGCGGCGTGGCTCAAGTGGTGGCCCAGTACGGCCCATCTTCATTGACTCAAGCTCAAGATCCTCGCAAGGGGCCTATCCTCAAGGGGCGGACCACACAAGGCTTCCTCAGGAGCGGCCTCACCAGGCAGGCTCGCGAAGAGGCGGAGAGATCAAGGCAAGTGTACCTCGCGAGGTGCTCGTGACGCAAGCCATGACGATCCAGACCAGGCAGGCACCGTCCTGCGCAGTGTCCTTGTTTCCTCTTTGGTGCAAAGGGGGTACGCACAGGGGCGGAGTACCAAGGCATCAAGCAAAGGTTACCATTTTGGTGCAATGAGACCAAGACGAGCAGAGCGGCTGGACGGAGGTCATCGTGGAGCCGAAGACGTTGTCATTGCCAGTGCCTTCGGCAGCTCAGGACCCACAAGTGTAGGTGATCTATCGTAGTCCTTTTGATAAGTAAGAGTGTCGAACCCAACGAGGAGCATAAGGAAATGATAAGCGGTTTTCAGTAAGGTTTTCTTTGCAAGCACTGAAATTGTAGGTAATAGACAGTTTTGTGATAAGATAAATAGTAACGAGCAACAAGTAAATAAAGTAAGTAAAGTGCAGCGAGGTGGCCCAATCCTTTATGTAGCAAAGGATAAGCCTGGAAAAATTCTAATAATGATAAAGGGAAGACCTTCCTTTTGACAACATCATCGGGAATACCTGCAAGCTTAAATAATCCACAAACTTCATCCACAAAGATAAGGTGTAAATCGGGATGCAATGTTCCGTGTACTGCAAATGGATTAGCTAGCAGTTTTTCTATCATACCCAAAGGAATCTCAAAGTGAATATTTTCATAAAGTTCAGTAGGTTGAGGAGCAACTATTTGCTCTTCTGGTTGGGGTGAAGATACCCCAAACAAGCCCCTCATAGGATAAGTTTCCAAAGTGACAAGTAACAGAAAATTTCAGCACACTATATAAATGTTTCCTTACCAAGTTCCACTCATCAAAAGCGCTACACTCCCCGGCAGCGGCGCCAGAAAGGAGTCTTGATGACCCACAAGTGTAGGGAATCTATCATAGTCCTTTCAATAAGTAAGAGTGTCGAACCCAACGAGGAGCAGAAGGAAATGATAAGCGGTTTTCAGTAAGGTTTTCTCTGCAAGCACTGAAATTGTAGGTAATAGATAGTTTTGTGATAAGATAAATAGTAAGGAGCAACAAGTAAATAAAGTAAGTAAAGTGCAGCAAGGTGGCCCAATCCTTTATGTAGCAAAGGATAAGCCTGGACAAATTCTAATAATGATAAAGGAGCTCCCGAGGACACATTGGGAATTATCGTCAAACTAGTTTTCATCACGTTCATATGATTCGCTTTCGGTACTTTGATAATTTGATATGTGGGCGGACCGGTACTTGGGTACTGCCCTAACTTGGACAAGCATCCCACTTATGATTAAGACCTATTGCAAGCATCCACAACTATAGAAAAAAGTATTAAGGTAAACTTGACCACAACATTAAGCATATGGATCCATATTAGCCCCTAAACAAGCAACGCATAAACTAGGGTTTAAGCTTATGTCACTCTAGCAACCCATCATCTACTTATTACTTCCCCATGCCTTCCTCTAGGCCCAAATAATGGTGAAGTTTCATGTAGTCAACGTTCACATAACACCACTAGAGGAAAAGACAACATACATCTCATCAAAATATCGAACGAATACCAAATTCACATGACTACTCATAGCAAGACTTCACCCATGTCCTCAGGAACAAACGTAACTGCTCAAAAAGCATATTCATGTTCATAATTAGAGGAGTAATAATATGCATAAAGGATCTGAACATATGATCTTCCACCAAGTAAACCAATTAGCATCAACTACAAGGAGTAATCAACACTACTAGGAACCCACAGGTACCAATTTGTAGTTTTGATACAAGATTGGATACAAGAGATGAACTAGGGTTTTGAGAGGAGATGGTGTTGATGAAGATGTTGATGGAGATTGACCCCCTCCCAATGAGAGGATCGTTGGTGATGACGTTGGTGATGATTTCCCCCTCCCGGAGGGAAGTGTCCCCGGCAGAACAGCTCCGCCAGAGCCCTAGATTGATTCCGCCAAGGTTCCGCCTCGTGGTGGCGGAGTTTCGTCCCGTAAGCTTGCCCATGATTTTTTCCAGGGTGAAAGTGATGATATAGCAGAAGATGGACGCCGGCGGCCCGAGAGATAGGGGGCGCGCCCTATAGGCGGGGGGGGCGCCCCCTGTCTCCTGGACAGGGTGTGGTCCCCCTGGCCTATTTCTTTCACTCAGAAATTCTTAGTAAATCCAAAAAGTTGTTTCGTGGAGTTTCGGCACTTTTGGAGCTGTGCAGAATAGGTTTCCAACATTTGCTCCTCTTCCAGCAAGAATTCCAGCTGCCGGCATTCCCCCTCTTCATGGTAGACCTTGTGAAATAAGAGAGAATAGCCATAATTATTGAGATATAATGTGTAATAACAGCCCATAATGCAATAAGTATTTATATAAAAGCATGATGCAAAATGGACGTATCAACGCCCCCAAGCTTAGACCTCGCTTGTCCTCAAGCGGAAGCCGAAATTAAAAAATATGTCCACATGTTTAGAGATAGAGGTGTCGATAAAAATAAAATACGGACATGAGGGCATCATGATCATTCTAATAACAACAACATATATAGATTTTGTCATATGATTTCCTATGCTCAAGTAATAAGCAATTCACAATGTCAAGCATGGTTCAAAAACTTCATCGGGAACTAACAAACTATAATCTCAGTCATTGAAGCAATTGCAATTTATCGTAACATCAGAAAGAGTCAATAATAGAGCTTTTCAACAAGCTCACATACTCAACTATCTCGTAGTCCTCCACAATTGCTTACACTCACGCAGTACTTGTGGTTATGGAGTTTCAGCCGGACACTGAGAAAGATAGGGGCTTAATGTGTTGCCTCCCAACGTATTCACCTTTAGGTGATGTCAACAATAATGGCCCATGCTAACTTACATCCAATTGGATATATATATCATGATCTTTCAAACACGAGGAGCTTGCCAAAGGATAAAATGAAAAAGGGAAAGGTGAAGATCACCTTGACTCAAGCATAAAGTAAAAACATAAAGTAAAAGATAGGCCCTTCGCAGAGGAAAGAAGAGGTTGTCATGCGCGTTTAGGGTTGATGCACAAAAGAACGTCACTTTATATTGCCCCTTGTATGTGGACCTTTATTATGCAGTCCATAGATTTTATTACTTCCACAACAAGTTCGTACAAAGCTTATTTTCTCCGCACTAATAAGTCATGCATATTTAGAGAGCAATTTTTATTTCTTGCACCGATGACAACTTACTTGAAGGATCTTACTCAATCCATAGGTAGGTATGGTGGACTCTCATGGCAAAAATGGGTTTAAGGATATTTGGAATCACAAGTAGTATCTCTACTTGGTGCAAGGAATTTGGCTAGCATGAGGGGGAAAGGCAAGCTCAACATGTTTGGAAGGTCAATGACAATATACTTTAACTAAGATGTCGGAAAAACATAAACCATCACGTTGTCTTCCTTGTCCAACGTCAACTCTTTTAGCATGTAATACTTAATGAGTGCTTCACAATCATAAAAGATGTCCAAGATAATATATTTATATGTGAACCCCACTTTCCTTATCACTTCCTATTAATTGCAACAATGACCAAGGCTACGTTCATCAACTCTCAACTATTTTTATGCCTCATACTTTCTATGTGTGAAATTATCACTATCCATAAGATCAATATGAACTCTTTTATCCTTTCTACTTTCTCAAGATCATAGCAATATAGCAAAGCCCTTGATTCAACACTAATCTTTATTATAGATAGCACATGGACTTGATTACATAAAGAGATCACAATGCAAAACTCAAAACTACTTGATATCAAAACTTCAACTACTAGATAAAGATACTACTAAAAGGATCGAACTAAATAAAGCGGTAAAGATAGGAGTGTGATGTTGATACGATACCGGGGCACCTCCCCCAAGCTTGGCAGTTGCCAAGGGGAGTGCCCATACCCATGTGATTATGCCCTCGAAGGTGATGGAGGTGGTGATGATGACGGTGGATAATCACACATCAAGCATAAAAGCTCCTCCAACTTGCGGATAATGCCCTTGAGTCCGGCGATATGATCCTTCAACAGGATATTCTCCTGTGTGAGATACTTGTTCTGTATGCGAGCTAACTCAATCATCTTGAAAGCTTCAATCTCTGTTGGAGTGAAAAGGTTAGGTAAAGGTTGAGGGATGTCTTCTTCTTTCACCACCAGAGCTTGAACCTCCATGGCCTTCTTGATCCCTTCATCCTTGTTGATCTCTTCTGGTTCTTCTCTTTTCAGCTCTATCTTCAATAGCCAAGCATCCTTGTCTTTGTTGTTGGAGGAGGGAGAAGTCATGGTGCTCTAAAACTGCAACGGAAACAACTCGAAACGAAAACAGAGGATATTTGCATGATACGGTGGTCAAAACCTTCGGGAGTATATATAATGAATTTTTACCGACCAAAATACGTAACATGCAAGAAAACGGAGTCCGGGAGACACACGAGGTGCCCACGAGATAGGGGCGCGCCCTATAGGGGGGGGGGGCGCCCTCCTCTCTTGTGGGAGCCTCGTGTCCCTTTAGGTCTACTTCTTTCTTCCTAAAATTCTTAAATATTCCAAAACTGATAAAAATTGCTATTGGAGTTGTTTTGGAGTCGGTTTACTTACCGTACCACATACCTATGCCCTTTCGAAGTCTAGAATGTTCTGGTAAGTGTCCCTTATTTATTCCTTGGGGGTTATAGTTTCAATAATATTAGTTTCAACATTGATAGGATTACCTGAAATATAGTGTTTAATTCATTGACCGTTTACCACCCTCGGATTTGTGCCTTCGAAGTTGTTGATCTTTATAGCACCAGAATGATAGACCTCCTCGATAACATAGGGACCTTCCCATTTTGAGAGAAGTTTACCTGCAAAAAATCTTAAACGAGAGTTGAATAATAACAAATAATCTCCTACGTTAAACTAACACTTTTGTATTCTCTTATCATGCCAGCGTTTGACTTTTTCTTTGAAAAGCTTGGCATTCTCATACGCTTGGGTTCTCCATTCATCAAGTGAGCTAATATCAAATAACCTCTTATCACCAGCAAGTTTGAAGTCATAGTTGAGCTCTTTAATAGCCCAATATGCCTTATGTTCAAGTTCAAGAGGTAAATGACATGCTTTTCCATAGACCATCTTATATGGAGACATACCCATAGGATTTTTGTATGCAGTTCTATAGGCCCATAATGCATTATCAAGTTTTTTGGACCAATTCTTTCTAGATCTATTCATAGTCTTTTGCAAAATTAATTTGAGCTCTCTATTGCTCAACTCTACTTGACCACTAGACTGCGGATGATAATTAAGGAGATCCTATTCTATGATTGACATCATACTTAGCAAGCATCTTACGGAAAGCACCATGAATAAAATGTCAACCACCATCAGTCATAAGATATCTAGGGACTCCAAACCTCGAAAAAATAACTTCTTTAAGCATTTTAATAGAAGTGTTATGATCAGCACTACTAGTTGGAATAGCTTCTACCCACTTAGTAACGTAATCAACAGCAACTAAAATATGTGTATAACCATTAGAGGCAGGAAAAGATCCCATATAATGAAAGCCCCAAACATCAAATGGTTCAATAACAAGAGAATAATTCATAGGCATTTCTTGACGTCTACTAATGTTACCTATTCTTTGACATTCATCACAGGATAAGACAAACTTACGAGCATCTTTGAAGAGAGTAGGCCAATAAAAACCAGATTGTAGTACCTTGTGTGCAATTCTATCTCCAGCATGATGTCCTCCATAAGATTCGGAGTGACACTTGCGTAGAATCTGTTCCTGTTCATGCTCAGGCACACAACGTCTAATAACACCATCTACTCCTTCTTTATAAAGGTGTGGATCATCCCAGAAGTAATGTCTTAAATCATAAAAGAACTTTTACTTTTGCTGGTATGTGAAACTAGGCGGTATATATTTAGCAACAATGTAATTAGCACAATCAGCATACCAAGGAGCAACACGAGAAGCATTGACGACTGCTAATTGTTCATCAGGAAAGCTATCATTAATAGGCAGTGGGTCATCAAGAACATTCTCTAACCTAGACAAGTTGTCTGGAACGGGGTTCTCAGCTCCCTTTCTATCAATAATATGCAAGTAAAATTCTTTGAGCAAGAGAACCCATCTAATGAGTCTAGGCTTAGCATCTTTCTTTTCCATGATATATTTAATAGTAGCATGATTAGTGTGAATAGTAACTTTGGAATCAACAATATAAGGTCTAAACTTATCACATGCAAACACAACTGCTAAGAACTCTTTTTCAGTAGTAGCATAATTTCTCTGGGCAGAGTCAAGAGTCTTACCAGCATACTGGATAACATTCAATTTCTTATTGACTCTTTGCCCTAGAACAGCACCTACAGCATAATCACTAGCATTGCACATAATTTCAAAAGGTAAATCCCAATCAGGTGGCTGAACAATAGGTGCAGTGATCAAAGCTTTCTTAAGTATTTCAAATGCTTCTACACAATCATCATCAAAGACAAAAGTAATCTCTTGTTGCAATAAATTAGTCAGAGGCCTAGAGATTTTAGAAAAGTCCTTAATGAACCTCCTATAAAAACCAGCGTGACCAAGGAAACTTCATATACCTTTTATGTCCTTGGGACATGGCACTTTTCCAATAGCATCTACTTTGGCTTTATCAACTTCAATACCTCTCTAAAAGATCTTATGCCCCAAGACAATGCCTTCATTAACCATAAAGTGACACTTTTCCCAATTTAGGATGACACTAGTGTCTTCGCATCTCTGCAAAACTCGATCAGGATTGCTCAAACAATCATCAAAAGAGGATCCATAAATTGACAAATCATCCATGAATACCTCACTAATCTTTTCACAAAAATCAGAGAATATAGCCATCATGCATCTTTGAAAGGTAGCAGGTGCATTACATAAACCAAAAGGCATACATCTATAAGCAAAAGTACTAAAAGGGCAAGTAAAAGTAGTTTTAGATTGATCCTTCGCTGATACAGGTATCTGAGAGAAACCAGAATAACCATCTAGAAAGCAGAAATGTGTGTGTTGAAGGAAATATGCCCTAGAGGCAATAATAAAGTTATTATTTATTTCCTTATATCATGATAAATGTTTATTATTCATGCTAGAATTGTATTAACCGGAAACATAATACATGTGTGAATACATAGACAAACATAGTGTCACTAGTATGCCTCTACTTGACTAGCACGTTTATCAAAGATGGTTATGGTTCCTAGCCATGGACAAAAGAGTTGTCATTTGATTAACGGGATCACACCATTAGAAGAAAGATGTGATTGACTTGACCCATTCCCTTAGCTTAGCACTTGATCGTTTATTATGTTGTTATTTCTTTCTTCATGACTTATACATGTTCCTATGACTATGAGATTATGCAACTCCCGTTTACCGGAGGAACACTTTGTGTGCTACCAAACGTCACAACGTAACTGGGTGATTATAAAGGAGCTCTACAGGTGTCTCCGAAGGTACATGTTGAGTTGGCGTATTTTGAGATTAGGATTTGTCACTCCGATTGTCGGAGGTATCTCTGGGCCCTCTCGGTAATACACATCACTTAAGCCTTGCAAGCATTGCAACTAATGAGTTAGTTGTGGATGATGTATTACGGAACGAGTAAAGAGACTTGCCGGTAACGAGATTGAACTAGGTATTGAGATACCAACGATCGAATCTCGGGCAAGTAACATATCGATGACAAAGGGAACAACGTATGTTGTTATGCGGTTTGACCGATAAAGATCTTCGTAGAATACGTGGGAGACAATATGAGCATCCAGGTTCCGCTATTGGTTACTGACCGGAAACAGTTCTAGGTCATGTCTACATAGTTCTCGAACTCGTAGGGTCCGCACGCTTAACGTTATGATGACAGTTTTATTATGAGTTTATAAGTTTTGATGTACCGAAGGTTGTTCCGAGTCCTGGATGTGATCACGGAAATGACAAGGAGTCTTGAAATGGTCGAGACATAAAGATTGATATATTGGAAGCCTATATTTGGATATCGGAAACGTTCCTGGTGAAATCGGGATTTTACCGAAGTACCGGGGGGTTACCAGAACCCCCTGGGGGTTAATGGGCTTACATGGGCCATGAGGGAGAAGAGGAGGGCCGGCGAGGGCAGGCCGCGTGCCCCCTCCCCCCTAGTCTGAATAGGACAAGGAAGGGGGGGGGGGCGGTGCCCCCCTTTCCTCTTTCCCCTCCCCCCGGTGGGAGTAGGACTCCTCCAGGTGCACCCCTAGGTGGCTGGCTGCACCTCCCCCTCCCTCCTTTATATACAGGAGCAAGGGGCACCTCTAGACACAAGTTGATCATCGTGATCATTCCTTAGCCGTGTGCGGTGCCCCCCTCCAACATATTCCACCTTGGTCATATCATTGCGGTGCTTAGGTGAAGCCCTGCATTGGTAGAACATCATCATCGTCACCATGCCGTCGTGCTGACGGAACTCATCCCCGACACCCTACTGGATTGGAGTCCGGGGATCGTCATCGAGCTAAACGTGTGCTGAACTCGGAGGTGCCATACGTTCGGTGCTTGGATCGGTCAGATCGTGAAGACATACGACTACATCAACCGCGTTGCCATAACGCTTCCGCTTACGGTCTACGAGGGTACGTGGACAACACTCTCCCTTCTCGTTGCTATGCATCACCATGATCTTGTGTGTGCGTCGGAATTTTTTTGAAATTACTACATTCCCCAACATGTGCTTGGATAGCCTTTCTAGCATTTGATCAATGAAAGGTAAAGGGTAATGATCTTTCTTAGTAGCTTTATTTAACTTATGGAAATCAATTACCATCCTATAACTTGTAATAATTCTTTGAGGGATCAATTCATCTTTATCATTAGGAACAATGGTAATACCTCCCTTTTTAGGAACACAATGAATAGGTCTTACCCATTCACTATCAGCAACGGAATAAATAATACTTGCCTCAAGGAGCTTTTGTATCTCCTTTCTTACCACTTCCTTCATCTTGGGATTTAATCGTCTTTAAGGACCTTCTAATTGGTTTGGCATCATCCTACAATGTAATTTTGTGTTGGCATAACGTGGGACTAATGCCCTTAAGATCATCCAGAGTATATCCAATAGCTGCTCGGTGCTTCTTCAGAGTTTTCAATAATCTTTCTTCTTCTTTCTCTGAAAGGTTAGCACTAATAATAACAGGATATATTTCTTTTTCATCAAGATAAGCATACGTAAGATTATCAGGTAATGGTTTGAGTTCGAACACGGGATCACCCTTGGGTGGAGGGGATCCCCAAGAATTTCAACGGGAAGGTTATGTTTCAACATAGGTTCCTGTTTAAGGAACACATCATCTATTTCCTCCCTTTCCTTCATAAACATATCGTTTTCATGGTCTAGCAAATATTGTTCTAACGGATCAGTTGGAGGAACAACAATGGAAGCAAGACCAATAATTTCATCCTTGCTCGGTGGTTCCCTTTCACGAGGTTGTCTACTAAACTTAGAGAAATTAAACTCATGAGACATACCATCTATGCCAACAGTGACAATATTCTTTTCACAATTAATCTTAGCACTAGCAGTATTCAAGAAAGGTCTACCAAAAATAATGGGACAAAAATCATCTTGTGGGGAACCAAGAACAAGAAAATCAGCAGGGTATTTAACCTTCCCACACAAAACATCAACATCTCTAACAATCCCAATAGGTTTAATGGTATCCCTATTAGCAAGCTTAATAGTAACATCAATGTCTTCTAATTCAATAGGTGCAATGTCGTGCATAATTTCTTTGTAAAGATCATAAGGTATCGCCCTAGCACTAGCACCCATATCACATAAGCCATGATAACAATGATCTCCTATTTTAACAGAAATAACAGGCATGCCTACAACAGGTCTACGTGTCTTAGTATTAGGTCTAGCAATATTAGCAGTTTCACCCAAGAAAGAAATAACATGCCCATCTAAGTCCTCATCCAAGAGATCTTTAACCATAGCAATACTAGGTTCAACATTAATTTTCTCAGGAGGTGTATAAGTCCTAGTATTACTCTTATGAACAATAGTCGAAGCTTTAGCATGATCTTTTATCCTAACAGGAAAAGGAGGTTTTTCAACATAAGCAGTAGGAACAATAGGATCACTATAGGTAATAGTCTTTTCTTCTACTGTAATAGGTGCAACTACTTTCACTTCAACAGGAGGATTATATTTAAACCACTTCTCTTTAGGGAGATCAATGTGAGTAGCAAAAGATTCATAGAAAGTAGCTACTATCTCAGAGTCAAGTCCATTCTTAGAGCTAAATCCACGGAAAGCATCGGTATCCATAAAAGATTTAACACAATCGAACTTAGGTATCATACCTGACTCCTTACCATCGTCGGAACCCCAATCTTCAGAGTTGCGTTTAATTCTTTCCAATAAGTCCCATTTGAAATCAATAGTCTTCAGCATATAAGAACCAGCACAGGAAGTATCGAGCAGGTTGCGATTATCAAGAGAAAGCCAAGCATAAAAGTACTGAATAATCATTTCCCAAGAGAGCTCATGATTGGGGCATGAATATAACATTGACTTAAGCCTCCCCCAATCTTGAGCGATGCTTTCTCCTTCGCGAGGCCAGAAATTAAATATGTAATTATGATCAGGATGAACAAGATGCATAGGATAGAACATCTGGTGAAATTCCAACTTCAATCGCTTATAATTCCAGGATCCCGTATCATCACATAGCCTGTACCATGTCAATGCTTCACCCTTCAGATATAAAGGGAAGACCTTCCTTTTGACAACATCATCAGGAATACCTGCAAGCTTAAATAATCCACAAACTTCATCCACAAAGATAAGGTGTAAATCGGGATGCAATGTTCCGTCTCCTGCAAATGGTTTAGCTAGCAGTTTTTCTATCATACCCGAAGGAATCTCAAAGTGAATATTTTCATAAAGTTCAGTAGGTTGAGGATCAACTCTTTTCTCTTCTGGTTGGGGTGAAGATACCCCAAACAAGCCCCTCAAAGGATTAGTTTCCATAGTGACAAGTAACAAAAAATTTCAGCACACTATATAAATGTTTCCTTTCCAAGTTCCACTCACCAAAAGCGCTACACTCCCCGGCAGCGGCGCCAGAAAAGAGTCTTGATGACCCACAAGTGTAGGGGATCTATCGTAGTCCTTTCGATAAGTAAGAGTGTCGAACCCAACGAGGAACAGAAGGAAATGATAAGCGGTTTTCAGTAAGGTTTTCTCTGCAAGCACTGAAAATATAGGTAATAGATAGTTTTGTGATAAGATAAATAGTAAGGAGCAACAAGTAAATAAAGTAAGGAGCAACAAGTAAATAAAGTAAGTAAAGTGCAGCAAGGTGGCCCAATCCTTTATGTAGCAAAGGATAAGCCTGGACAAATTCTAATAATGATAAAGGAGCTCCCGAGGACACATTGGGAATTATCGTCAAACTAGTTTTCATCATGTTCATATGATTCGCGTTCGGTACTTTGATAATTTGATATGTGGGTGGACCGGTACTTGGGTACTGCCCTAACTTGGACAAGCATCCCACTTATGATTAACCCCTATTGCAAGCATCCGCAACTACAAAAAGAAGTATTAAGGTAAACCTAACCACAACATTAAGCGTCTGGATCCATATCAACCACTAACGAAGCAACGAATAAACTAGGGTTTAAGCTTCTGTCACTCTAGCAACCCATCATCTACTTATTACTTCCCCATGCCTTCCTCTAGGCCCAAATGATGGTGAAGTGTCATGTAGTCGACGTTCACATCACACCACTAGAGGAAAAGACAACATACATCTCATCAAAATAACGAACGAATACCAAATTCACATGACTACTAATAGCAAGACTTCACCCATGTCCTCAGGAACAAATGTAACTACTCACAAAGCATATTCATGTTCATAATCAGAGGAGTAATAATATGCATAAAGGATCTGAACATATGATCTTCCACCAAGTAAACAAATTAGCATCAACTACAAGGAGTAATCAACACTACTAGCAACCCACATGTACCAATTTGTTGTTTTGATGCAAGATTGGATACAAGAGATGAACTAGGGTTTTGAGAGGAGATGGTGCTGGTGAAGATGTTGATGGAGATTGACCCCCTCCCGATGAGAGGATCGTTGGTGATGACGTTGGTGATGATTTGCCCCTCCTGGAGGGAAGTGTCCCCGGCAGAACAGCTCCGCCAGAGCCCTAGATTGATTCCGCAAAGGTTCTGCCTCGTGGCGGCGGAGTTTCGTCCCGTAAGCTTTCCCACGATTTTTTCCAGGGTAAAATTGATGATATAGCAGAAGATGGACGCCAGAGGCCCACCAGGGGGCCCAGGAGATAGGGGGCGCGCTCTATAGGGTGGGCGCGCCCCTCTCTCCTGGACAGGGTGTGGGGGCCCTGGCCTATTTCTTTCGCTCAGAAATTCTTATTAAATCCAAAAGGTTGTTTCATGGAGTTTCAGGACTTTTGGAGCTGTGCAGAATAGGTTTCCAACGTTTTCTCCTTTTCCAGCCAGAATTCCAGCTGCCGGCATTCCCCCTCTTCATGGTAAACCTTGTAAAATAAGAGAGAACAGCCATAAGTATTGAGATATAATGTGTAATAACATCCCATAATGCAATAAATATTGATATAAAAGCATGATGAAAAATGGACGTATCAGCAGCCGAAGACCAACTTTAGTCAGGATAACTTGTACTAGATGTTCCCCTTCAAAATGGCCGTTGTTGGCGCCCTTCCTGCTCAGTATTTGGGAAGAGGACCAGGGCCTCTATAATTAGGGCTAGCCACCATAGTAGAGAGATCATCTGATGGAGAGCTGATCGAATCCTCCACAGGCAAAACCACCAGCACAAGAACACCTCTCACGAGGCTGTTCCTCCCTTGTACTATTCATCATAAGCCCCTGAGGCAATCCACCACACCACACACCGGAGTATGGTATTACACCACAACGGTGGCCCGAACCAGTATAAATCTTGTGTCCCTATGTTGTTCATTGTTTTAGCTTAGATTGTCAGCAAGGCGTTGGGACCTGGATCAGTAGGGGGAAGATCTTCGCGCGCACCCCAGAGTTTGAACCTTAAGGGTTTTGCCGGAACCCGATATCCAACAAGGGAGAACTCCGGCAGCATGATGGCGTGGTGGAGGAGCTTACATTTCTCCGGCAGGGCTTCGCCAAGCACTACTATGGAGGAGGAGGTGTTGGGGAGTGAGAGGGCTGCGCCAGGGGAAGAAGTCGGAAGCCCTCCCACCTCTTCTCTATTTATAGAGGCAAGGGAGAGGGGGGCCGGACCCCTCCAGATGGATCTAGAGGGGGTGGCGGCCAAGGGGGGAGGCTTGCCCCCCAATCCAAAGGTGGCGCCCCCTTTAGGGTCCCCCCCAACCCTAGGCGCATGGGCCCAACGGGGTGGCGCCCAGCCCACTTAGGGGCTGGTTCCCCTCCATATTCAGCCCATAGGGCCCTCCGGAGCAGGTGGACCCTCCAGGTGGACCCCCGGAACCCTTTCGGTGGTCCCGTTACAATACCGATATACCCCCAACATTTCCGGCGACCGAATAAGGACTTCCCATATATAAATCTTTATCTTCGAACCATTCCAGAACTCCTCGTGACATCCGGGATCTCATCCGGGACTCTGAACAACATTCGGTAACCGCATACTAATTCCCATAACAACTCTATCATCACCGAACCTTAAGTGTGTAGACCCTATGGGTTCGGGAATTATGCAGACATGACCAAGACAGCTCTTCAGCCAATAACCAACAGTGGGATCTGGATACCCAAGTTGGTTCCCACATGTTCCATTATGATCTCATCGGATGAACCACGATGTCGTGGATTCAATCAATCCCATATACAATTCCCTTCGTCAGTCGGTATGTTACTTGCCTGAGATTCGATCGTCGGTATCCCAATACCTTGTTCAATCTCGTTACCGGCAAGTCACTTTACTCGTTCCGTAATGCATGATCCCATGACTAACTGCTTAGTCACATTGAGCTCATTATGAGGATGCATTACCGAGTAGGCCCAGAGATACCTCTTCGTCATATGGAGTGACAAATCCCAGTCTCGATTCGTGCCAACCTAACAAACACTTTCGGAGATACCTGTAGTGTACCTTTATAGCCACCCAGTTATGTTGTGATGTTTGGTACACCCAGAGCATTCCTACGGTATCTGGGAGTTGCACAATCTCATGGTCTAAGGAAATGATACTTGACATTAGAAAAGCTTTTAGCAAATGAACTACACGATCTTGTGCTATGCTTAGGATTGGGTCTTGTCCATCACATCATTGTCCTAATGGTGTGACCCCGTTATCAATGACATCAAATGTCCACGGTCAGGTAACCATGACCATCTATTGATCAACGAGCTAGTCAACTAGAGGCTCACTAGGGACATGTTGTGGTCTATGTATTCACACATGTATTATAGTTTCCAGTTAATACAATTATAGCTTGAACAATAGACAATTATCATGAACAAGGAAATATAATAATAACCATTTTATTTTTGCCTCTAGGGAATATTTCCAACACAAAGTGGGTGGTGGGTGGGAAACAAATTTCTTCGTTGTCTGCTTCCCATTCGAGCCGGACATAGTTCGGCCGAATATCCCTTGAGAGGGAGAGGGATTTCAATGAATTTAACATGTCGCCAAAAGGCGAGCACTAGAAGATGTCCGCGGAGCTGAACTCCAAGACCGACGCTCAATTAGGTTCGATGGATGCGGATGCTTGCGGTCCGGAACCCATGTCCGGAGACGAGTCTGGGGTTCCGGTAACACCAGCCCAACCTGATGTTGGGTCTGTGTGCGGCTCGATTGCCGCTGAGTTTGCGTCCTCCACGACGGCGTTGAGCTTCCCGTCTTCGAACGCAGAAGTCTGCTCTGGCTCTAGGGCTAGGGCGGTCATAGGTGCTATCTCTTGTATGCAGCCAGATGACAGATCTAGGTCATGTTCATCGTAGTGGCCAAGGACAGTCGTCATGGGTTCGAATCCATCAAAGATCAAGTCTCCGTGGATGTCGGCCACAAAATGCAGGCTTCCAAATCTGACCTGATGGCAGGGGCATAGCTATCGATCTGCTCTAGATGGCCACACGAGTTGGCCTATAGTGCGAAGTCACCGAATACGAAGATCTGTCCGGGGAGGAAGATCTCCCCCTGGACTGTGTTGTTGTAGATGATTGATGGAGCCATCAAGCCTTCTGATGACGATGTAGTGGGACTCTCAATGAAAGCACCAACGTCGGTGTCAAAACCGGCGGATCTCGGGTAGGGGGTCCCAAACTGTGCGTCCGAGGCTAATGGTAACAGGAGGCAGGGGACACAATGTTTACCCAGGTTCGGGCCCTCTCTATGGAGGTAATACCCTACTTCCTGCTTGATTGATCTTGATGAATATGAGTATTACAAGAGTTGATCTACCACGAGATCGTAATGGCTAACCCTAGAAGTCTAGCCTATGAGGTTATGATTGATATGACTCTAACCCTAGAAGTCCAAACCCTCCGATTTATATACACACCGGGGGGGGGACTAGGTTTGTACAAAGTCGGTTACAGAGAAAGGAATCTACATATCCGAATCGCCAAGCTTGCCTTCCACGCAAAGGAGAGTCCCATCCGGACATGGGACGAAGTCTTCTATCTTGTATCTTCATAGTCCAACAATCCGACCAAACTATATAGTCCGGCTATCCGAGGACCCCTTAGTCCAGGACTCCCTCAGCGGCCCATGCTCTTCATGGTCCAATACCAGCCCGCTGTCACTTTCGGCCTGCTAAAGGCCCACAATACAGTTGGGCCATATATAGCCCGACCTTACTATCGGCATGTTAACGGCCCATGAAATCAAATGGGCCCACTTATTGTCCGCTTCGATGTCGGCCTGTTAACGACCCGGGAGGTAACAGGGTCGAGCATTAACTATTGGGTCATTTCAATTATAGCGGCCCAATAGAGCTTTCGGCCTGGTTACGACCCATTAACATAATGGGTCGAGTAGAGTTAGAACATGTCTGTAGGCCCAATTAGATAACATCGATGTCGACCCTATCGACATCCTAGATTTGGGGGTATCCAGCCCTGCCTGCCTACGGCCCACCACATGGCTCCACCAATGGCCTGGTACGGCCCAGCTCCAGCACCAACGTTACAAGACCCTTGCGAGGAGCCAAGCCTCGCGAGGCGGGTAACACCAAGACCCCCAAAGGAATCAGCCTCCTCAGGCTGGCTCCTGAGGGGCGGAGAGTTCTATGCAATGTTTCCTCACGAGGCTTGATATGTCTCCAACGTATCTATAATTTATGAATCATTCATGCTATTTTATTATCTGTTATGAATGTTGATGGGCTTTATTATACACTTTTATATTATTTTTGGGACTAACCTATTGACCGGAGGCCCAGCCCATATTGGTGTTCTCTTGCCTATTTCAGTGTTTCGAAGAAAAGGAATATCAAACGGAGTCCAAACAGAATGAAACCTTCGGGAGCATTTTTTTTGGAACGGAAGCAATCCAGGAGACATGGAGTTGAAGTCAAGGAAGCTTCGAGGTGGCCACGAGGGTGGGGGGCGCACCCCCTACTTGGCGCACCCCCTGTCTCGTGGGCCCCTCGAGGCTCCCCCGACTGACTTCTTTCGCCTATATATTCCCATATACCCTAAAAACATCGAAGCGAACAATAGATCGGGAGTTCCACCACCGCAAGCCTCTATAGCCACCAAAAACCTCTCGGGAGCCTGTTCCGGCGCCCTGCCGGAGGGGGATCCCTCGCCGGTGGCTATCTTCATCATCTCGGCGGTCTCCATGACGAGGAGGGAGTAGTTCACCCTCGGGGCTAAGGGTATGTACCAGTAGCTATGTGTTTGATCTCTCTCTCTCTCTATCTCTCTCTCTCGTGTTCTCTCTATGGCATGATCTTGATGTATCATGAGCTTTGCTATTATAGTTGGATCTTATGATGTTTCTCCCCCTCTACCCTCTTGTAATGGATTGACTTTTCCCTTTGAAGTTATCTTATCAGATTGAGTCTTTAAGGATTTGAGAACACTTGATGTATGTCTTGCCATGCTTATCTGTGGTGACAATGGGATATTCACGTGATCTCTTTGATGTATGTTTTGGTGATCAACTTGCGGGTTCAATGAACTTATGCATAGGGGTTGGCACATGTTTTCTCTTGACTCTCCGGTAGAAACTTCGGGGCACTCTTTGAAGTACTTTGTGTTGGTTGAATAGATGAATCTGAGATTGTGTGATGCATATCGTATAATCATACCCAAGGATACTTGAGGTGACATTGGAGTATCTAGGTGACATTAGGGTTTTGGTTGATTTGTGTCTTAAGGTGTTATTCTAGTACGAACTCTATGATAGATTGAACGGAAAGAATAGCTTCGTGTTATTTTACTACGGACTCTTGAATAGATCGAGCAGAAAGGATAACTTTGAGGTGGTTTCGTACCCTACCATAATCTCTTCGTTTGTTCTCTGCTATTAGTGACTTCGGAGTGACTCTTTGTTGCATGTTGAGGGATAGTTATATGATCCATTTATGTTATTATTGTTGAGAGAACTTGCAGTAGTGAAAGTATGAACCCTAGGCCTTGTTTCCTAGCATTGCAATACCATTTGTGCACACTTTTATCATTAGTTACCTTGCTGTTTTTACATTTTCAGATTACAAAAACCTATATCTACTATCCATATTGCACTTGTATCACCATCTCTTTGCCGAACTAGTGCACCTATACAATTTACCATTGTATTGGGTGTGTTGGGGACACAAGAGACTCTTTGTTATTTGGTTGCAGGGTTGTTTGAGAGAGACCATCTTCATCCTACGCCTCCCATGGATTGATAAACCTTAGGTCATCCACCTGAAGGAAATTTGATACTGTCCTACATACCTCTGCACTTTGAGGCCCAACAACGTCTACAAGGAGACGGTTGCGTAGTAGACATCAAGCTCTTTTCTGGCACCGTTGCCGGGGAGGTGAGTGCTTGAAGGTATATCTTTAGATCTTGCAATCGAATCTTTTTGTTTCTTGTTTTATCAGTAGTTTAGTCTGTAAAACAAAACTACAAAAAAATGGAATTGAGTTTGCCTCCTACGCTTCATCTTTTTAATATCTTTCGTAAGTATGATGAAAAGGAAAATTGTGCTCGAGTGCTAGAAGAAGAAGTCTATAAAATGCTTGATACTAAATCTTTGAATGATGAGCATGATTGCAATGTTGTTAGTATGAACTCTTTGAATATCCATAGTACTAATGATGATTGCACTAGTTATGATGAAAATGTCTCTTATAAGCATGCCGATTTTTGTGGAGAGCATCGGGTTTGCAAGTACATACCAAATAGGGAAAATAGATATTGCAAGAGGCATAAGCATTTAGAAACTAAATGGTTGCAAGAAAGGCTTAATGTTAGTGCTGAAAATTTAAGGAGGAGGAGCTTTCTATTCAACCAATCTCATCAATAAGGAGCTCAAAGAAGAAGGTTGAACCCACACATAATGTGAACAAGAAAAAGAAAATAAGGAGCAACAAAGGTAAGAATGTATCCCTCCCAAATGATGTTGCTCCTACTACTCATTGTGATGATGATAATTGTTATACTATTGGTGCTATCCATACTATTAATAATGAGAGTGATTATGCTTATGATATGAAAAGGCCCAAGCTCAGGGAAGCTATGTTTGATGGGGATGACATATTTGAGAATTTATTTGCTCAAATTAATGTTTTTCCCAAGCTTGGGGATGCTATGTTTAATGAAGATGATATTTTTAGCATCCCAAGTTTTGATATGCAAAGTTGTTATGATGATAGCATGCCTCTTACCTATGATGATTATATTGATGAAAGTGGGTTTGGAAGAGTGTCAAATTTAGGAAGTAGTTATCCCACTATTTTGGAGTATGTTGAATCTTATTGTGATGAATATGAAAGTGGATTTGGAAGAGTGTCGACTTTATTTAGTGATGATTCCACTATCTTGGAAGAGGTTTCAATCGATTATGATGAGAACGAAGTTGCTACGTATGATGATTATTGTGATGAAACTTATGCTATAAAAAGTAGTGATGATTATATTTATAAAACTTGTCATTATTATGATTACCCTTTTTCTGAACATTACTCTTTTAATGTGGAAACAATTTATAGTATTCAAGTCTTTTATGATACTCCCACTATTCCGAATGAGAAGAATTTTGCTTATGTGAAGAGTAGTAAATTTTCTATGCTTGTAGATCATGAAAAGAATGCTTTAGGTGCTGGTTATATTGTTGTATTCATTCATGATGCTACTGAAAATGATTATGAGGGAGGAACATATGCTTGTAGGAATTGCAATAATGTCAAGTTTCCTCTCTATGTGCTTCAAGTTTTGAACTTATGCTTGTTTTGCCTTCCTATGCTAGTTGATTATTGTTCCCATAAGTTGTTTTCTCACAAAATACCTATGCCTAGGAAGTGGGTTAGACTTAAATGTGCTAGTCATATGCTTGATGATGCTCTCTTTATGTTTCAATTCTTATGTTTTATGTGAGCATCATTGTCATCATCATGCCTAGCTAGAAAGGCATTAAAGAAAAGCGCTTGTTGGGAGACAACCCAATATTTATCCTTTACTGTTTTTGTGTGTCCACATGATTATGGTACCGTAGTAATCATGTTTTATAGCTTTTGTTTCAATAAAGTGCCAAGTAAGACCTTTAGGATAGCTTACGGTGATAGTTGTGTTGATCCTGCTGAAAATCAGAAACTTTTGCTCCCAGAAAATTAGTTTTTATAATTCACAGAAACGTGATTTTGATCTGATTTTTTTCTCTAGATTAGTACACCAATTGCTTAGGACTTCCTAATTTGGTAGGAGTTTTAGAGTTCCACAAGTATACATTTGATACAGATCACTACAGACTGTTCTGTTTTTGACAGATTCTGTTTTCTATGTATTGTTTGCTTATTTTGATGAATCTATGAGCAGTATCGGAGGGTATAAACCATAGATAAGTTGGAATACAGTATATATTATACCAATATTAATTTAGAATGAGTTCACAACAGTACCTAAGTGGTGATTGATTTTCTTATACTAACGGAGCTTACGAGTTTTCTGTTGAGTTTTGTGTTGTGAAGTTTTCAAGTTTTGGGTAAAGATTCGATGGACTATGGAATAAGGAGTGGCAAGAGGCTAATCTTGGGGATGCCCAAGGCACCCCAAGGTAATATTCAAGGACGACCAAGAGCCTAAGCTTGGGGATGCCCCAGATGGCATCCCCTCTTTCGTCTTCGTTCATCGGTAAGTTTACTTGGAGCTATATTTGTATTCATCACATGATATGTGTTCTGCTTGGATAGCCATTTTATTTTGTTAGTATGTTCTTGCTGTTATTTATAATAATGTTTTTCATCTATATTTTCAATAAAAATGTCAAGGATAGCCTTTACCATGCTTATTTTGCAAGTATCACGTTGCTGTTTGAAAACAGAAAGTTTACCGCTGTTGCAAACATTTCCTAGAAAAGTAAGAGAATTATATAATATTGAAACCTTTTGCATAATAAGCTCTGATAAATTTAATACAGTGGGAATTTTCTTTCATAATTTTTGGAGTTAGGGAAGTATGATGAATCTTGCATTCTTATAGACTATACTGTTTTGGCAGATTGCTATTATGGTTGCATTGTTTGCATATGTTTGCTTGTTTAATGATTCTATTTGAGGATAGGAGTATTAAATATGCAGAGGAATTTAGTATGCAATGTTTAATAGTACTTTAGTGATTTGTTACAGTAGAAAATGATAAGGTTTTGCATTGGTTTGTACTAACCTATCTCACGAGTTCTTGTTGAGTTTGGTGTGGATGAAGCTTTTGATAAAAACAGAAACCATGATATGAGAGGAATTAAGGAGACACAAAAGTTAAAGCCTGGGGATTCCCAAGGCACACCAAGATAATATTTCAAGAAGTCTCAAGCATGTAAGCTTGGGGATGCCCTGGTAGGCATCCCACCTTTCTTCTTCAACAATTTATCGGTCAGTATCGGTTGAACCTAAGTTTTTGCTTCTTCACATGAGTTGTGCTATCCTTGCAATCTCATTTTATTTTGCTTTGCTTGTTGTTTGAATAAGATATCATGATCTGAAATTCTTAAAGGAGAGAGAGTCTTCGCATAGCTACATAATTATTTAACTACTCATTAATCTTCACTTATATCTTTTTGGAGTAGTTTTTCATTTACTCGTGTGCTTCACTTATATCCTATGAGTAAATGGTTGAATGAGTTGAACGTCATAAATCTGAAATTATATATGTTTCATTTGCTTATCCCATGGGGAGTAATGACTTCACATCTAAGAAGTAGAGGTTGTAAATTTATTGAAGGTTAGCAAGCATTGTATTGGTCATTTGAACAATTCATGAAAGAATATTGAAGGAAGAGAGATTTCACATATAAATATACTATCCTAGAAATCTTTTATAATTGTGAGCACTCATTAAGTATGACATGCTAAACAGTTCATGTTGGAAAAGGAAGACAACATAATGGGTTATGTTTTCTCACATCTTAGTTAAAGTATATTGTCATGGATCATTCAAACATGTTGAGCTTGCCTTTCCCCCTCATGCTAGCCAAATTCCTTGCACCAAGTAGAGATACTACTTGTGCGTCCAAATATCCTTAGACCCAGTTTTGCGATGAGAGTCCACCATACCTACCTATGGATTGAGTAAGATCCTTCAAGTAAGTTGTCATGTTGCAAGCAATAAAAATTGCTCTCTAAACATGTATGACTTATTAGTGCGGAGAAAATAAGCTTTATACGATCGTGTGATATGGAAGTAATAAAAGTGACGGACTGCATAATAAAGGTCCATATCACAAGCGGCAATATAAAGTGACGTTCTTTTGCATTAAGATTTTGTGCATCCAACCCTAAAAGCACATGACAACCTCTGCTTCACTCTGCGAAGGGCCTGTCTTTTACTTTATGCAAGAGTCAAGGTGATCTTCACCTTTCCCTTTTTCATTTTATCCTTTGGCAAGCACCTCATGTTGGAAAGATCCTGATATATATATATATATATATATATATATATATATATATATATACAATTGGATGTAAGTTAGCATGAACTATTATTGTTGACATACGTTGGGAGGCAAAATTATAAGCCCCTATCTTTCTTAGTGTCCGATTAAAACTCCATAACCATAAGTATTGCGTGAGTGTTAGCAATTGTAGAAGACTATATGATAGTTGAGTATGTGGAGTTTGCTAAATCAATGCTCTGACATAGACCCTTCCTGAAAATAAGATGAATTGTAATTGTCTGATGACTAAGAATGAAGTTTGCTAGTTTTCAAGAAAGTTTATGGTCTATGCTTTAACATGTGAATGGCTTGTTACTTGATCTTGACAAGTTTTATGAGATGAACTACTGTTATGACATATAATCATGCTAGAAAAGGTGATTGAAATTATCATTGATCAAACTTGTGCACCTGCTAGCATTCACACTTCATAAATTCTTTCTTTTATCATTTACCTACTCGAGAACGAGCAGGAATTAACCTTGGGGATGTTGATACGTCTCCAACGTATCTATACTTTATGAAGCATTCATGCTATTTTATTATCTGTTTTGAATGTTTATGGGCTTTATTATACACTTTTATATTATTTTTGGGACTAACCTATTGACCAGAGGCCCAGCCCATATTGCTGTTTTCTTGCGTATTTCAGTGTTCCGAAGAAAAGGAATATCAAACGGAGTCCAAATGGAATGAAACCTTCGGGAGCGTTATTTTTGGAACGGAAGCAATCTAGGAGACTTGGAGTTGAAGTCAAGGAAGCTTTGAGGTGGCCACGAGGGTGGGGGGGCACCCCCACTACTGGGCGCGCCCTCCTGTCTCATGGGCCCCTCGAGGATCCCCCGACCGACTTCTTTCGCCTATATATTCCCATATACCCTAAAAACATTGAAGCGAACAATAGATCAGGAGTTTCGCCGCCGCAAGCCTCTGTAGCCACCAAAATCCTCTCGGGAGCCCATTCCGGCACCCTGCCAGAGGGGGGATCCCTCACCGGTGGCCATCTTCATCATCCCGGCACTCTCCATGACGAGGAGGGAGTAGTTTACCCTCGGGGCTGAGGGTATGTACCAGTAGCTATGTGTTTGATCTCTCTCTCTCTCTCTCTCTCTCTCTCTCTCTCGTGTTCTCTCTATGGCACGATCTTGATGTATCGCGAGCTTTGCTATTATAGTTGGATCTTATGATGTTTCTCACCCTCTACTCCCTTGTAATGGATTGAGTTTTCCCTTTGAAGTTATCTTATCGGATTGAGTCTTTAAGGATTTGAGAACACTTGATGTATGTCTTGCCGTGCTTATCTGTGGTGACAATGGATATTCAAATGATCTTCTTGATGTATGTTTTGGTGATCAACTTGCGGGTTCAATGAACTTATGCATAGGGGTTGTCACACGCACTACAAAAAAAAGACACATCCGTGACATTTTGAGCCGAAGAAATTTCTTTTCTGTCGTACATATGACACTTCTATGACGATAATTGTGACAAAACCCGGTATCATCATAGATGTGGTGGGCTCCTACTTCTACGACAAAAAATCATGACAGAAAATGGGCTTTTCATCCTGGGCGGGCCGGAGACGCAGCTGCATGACATTCTTTGGGCCGTCCATGACGGAAAAACCGTGGTAGAAGCGAGGGGGAGGAAAATTTCGGGGAGTTGCCGGTTAGGGTGGGAGGTCGGGGGCCGAGCGGTGCGCGTTTCTCTCGTACACGTACGCATGTGTGTGCGAGGCGTTGGCTCTAACTAAACCCGAGCGAGGCATTGGTCTCTAACTGAACCCGAGCAATTCCACTGCAGGCTACGCGTTACTTAACCCGAGCGATCGATCGCTGGCTGTTAACTCAACCCGATCGAGCGATTCCTTCGCTACTGCTGCTAACTGAAGTCGATCGATTGGATGAACAGTGAGTGTTGCAGGGGGGGTTGGATGAACAGTGAGCGGTGGCGTTGCCTCTGGATGAACACGACCCTGTAGCGACCCGACCGGAATGGATCAAGTCTCTGTGCTCCGATGTCATCCCTGGATCAGTAATGCTAACACCACACAGTACTTTGAAGGATTTATAGCAGAGTAGCAATCACACACTTATTACATCGTTTGTCCAGAAGAGGACTTATTACAATAATCATGGCTTAAGGCCATCTAATAATGATAACAGCGGAAGACTTGGAAGATAAGTGAGTCCACCAACTCCAACAGCATCACTGAGTATAGAACCACGACCTAAAATCACCTTACTCGTCGTCTAAAAAGTCTGCAACATAAGAAGTTGCAGCCCGAAAACGGGTCAGCACATGGAACATGCTGGCAAAGTAACACATAGAGAGAAATAATGAGTATTGGCCATACTACATGCATATTTGGCTGGTGGAAAAGCTCTATGGTTACAGTTTTGCATAAAGCCAGTTTTCCCCTACTGCAAAGGAATAAATTTATTTGACTATCATGGTGGTTGTTAAACATTGAGAATGGTTGACAGCATCCTCAATCCCAATTAAAAGTACTCATTTAAAACCCAACAATATTAATTAGATGTAACATGTTGAGATTCAATAGGATAATCCAAGTACTAGATACTCAAGACGGCCATAACCGGGGACACGGCTAATCATGATTATTTTGTACACTCTGCAGAGGTTTGCGCACTTTTCCCCACAAGACTCGATCGCCTCCGCTTGGTTTCTCGAACTACATGGTGTTTAAGAAATGGATGACTGAGACATAGTCTTTCAGAAGCGCTAGCACCTTACGATGGGTGGACCGGTACACCTACATCCCCTACATCTGCTAGTCCACCACTATAAGAGTTCGCACGACTTAGTCAACTATGCCAGAGCCCATAATGGCTTGTGGCTCCACACGTAAGTTACTAGTATGAATTATCTTATGATCCCGTTGAGCCCGGGTGGCGGTCCGAAGAAATACAGGCAAGTCCTGCTAGAAAACAGGTGCCTCAATCCACCCAGATGTGTATTTAAGTTGCCACCTTAGATAAACCATTGATAACAATCTCACATCTGTCATGGATATTCACTCACCCAATCCACGTCTACTAGCATAGCATAGCGTATTAAGCAAACGCAGAAGTAACTCCCAAAGGTTTCATAAGTAATACAGGTAATAGGTACTACCTCATCTACTTCCCATCCCACAATTTAATTAGATCCTAATCATGCAATGTTTGAGGATTGATCTAATGCATAAAAACTGGGTAGTAGAAAAGATATGATCAAGTGTTACTTGCCTTGCTGACGATCCGCGAAACCTAGAGACTCGAAGTAACAAGCGGCGCACTCCGGGTGATCTATCGCAGACAAACAATAATCATACAATAAGTACTCATCTAATGCACAGGTAAATCTCGAATAAAAGATCTAACCAGAAAGTTCAACTTAAGAACCCTGGTTGCAAAAAGAATCGAATCAAATAAAGCAACGAAAGTCAAACGACGAAAGAAAACAACTTGGTTCTAGCAAGTTGAAACTAAGTCAAATTTTACAGTAGCAAAACTTTGTTTAAGTTGATTAGTTGGAACGGCGGTTTCGAGATGAAACTCCAGGCGTTTGAATCACCTGATTCCGATAAACGAGCGAGAAGATAGACTAGAAAGAAAATCGGATCTGAAATCACTATCAGAAAAATAGCGGAATAAATCCGATGAGAAAGAAAACGACGAACGGTTGAACGAACGGACGTTCCTTAACCGAGGCAAACCAGTGATCACGTTCGTTAGGGCGAACGGTCCGGCGAACTCTTGCTAAACAAACCGGAAAGAAAAACCAGCGAGAAAAACCGATCTAGGGTTTCGGAAAGAAAACCGAAACGAAAAACCGATCTAGAAAACCGGAATGGAAACAGGAACGGAAACCGAAATGATTTACGAAAAACCGAACCGAGGAAAAGAAAAGGTGACGCGGCACGGGGCTAGTACCTCGAAGAGGCGAGGGGCTCCGGCGGCGGCGGCGTTGGGTGGCGGCGGCGACACTTGGCGGCGGCGGTGGCAAGCGGCGTCGGCGTTGGTGAGGGCGGCGGCGGCGGTGTAGGGCGGCGGTGGCGGTGCTGCTGCGGAGGAGAGGAGAGGAGAGGTGTTGGTTTTATGTGTTAGAGGGGGGGTGCTTGGGTATTTATATAGGGGAGGGGAGGGTTTTTCTTGGGGTAGGGGGCAAGAAATAGACTAGGATTAGGAAACAAAGAGGGAAAAGATCTAGAAACAAAAGCGGAATAAACGGAAGTAGGACAAAAGTCCTACTAGGATTTCCAAAAGGAAGCGGCGGCGGCTCCCTGGCGCCTGGCGCGTGCGCGCTAGCGATGGCCTTGCCCTCCTGGCCTGCCGGCTGGCTTGGCGGCTTGGGCCTTTGGCCCAAGGCGCTGCGGCTCTCTCTTTTTTTTAAAAAAAATTGGTTTCGCGCGCAGAAAAAAAACAGAAAAAAAAATCTAAACGAACTCCAAAATTAATAAAGTAAACTTTCCCCGACTCCAAAAAATGAGTCGAACAAAATGAACTTTTACTCGGGGCCTAAAATGCAATTTTTGAAAACACGCATTTTTCCCTAAGGCAAATAAACTCCGAGAAAAATGCAAAATTTGATTTATTTATTAAATCTCCATTTTTCCTAAATTTTGGGAAAGTCATATTATTCCCTCTCTTATTTTTGATATTGGAAAAATATTTGAAGATTAAATAAATAAATCCAATGATCCTCTTTATAGTTTTGAGAGAACTCAAATACGAAAATTTTGAAATCTCCAACTCTCTCCGAGGGTCCTTGAGTTGCGTGAAATTTCTAGGATCAACAAAATGCAAGAAAATATGATATGCATGATGATCTAATGTATAACATTCCAAATTGAAAATTTGGGATGTTACAAACCTACCCCGCTTAAGATGAATCTCGCCCTCGAGATTCGGGTTGGCTAGAAAATAGGTGTGGGTGGTCCTTGAGCAAATCTTCTTCTCTATCCCAGGTGGCTTCATCCTCAGTGTGGTGGCTCCACTGAACCTTGCAAAACTTGATAACCTTGCTGCGAGTAACTCTGCTCGCATATTCGAGAATCCTGACTGGTTTCTCCTCATATGTTAAATCATCCTTCAACTGAATTGCTTCAAATGGCACTGTATCTCTTAGCGGTACTTCCGCCATCTCGACGTGACATTTCTTCAGCTGAGAAACATGGAACACGTCATGAACTCCTGACAGTCCTTCTGGTAATTCCAACTTATAAGCGACTTCTCCCATGCGCTGCAAGATCCTATATGGTCCAACGAAACGTGGCGCCAATTTTCCTTTAACTCCAAAACGCTTAACTCCTCGAAGTGGGGATACTCTAAGATAAATTCTGTCTCCAACTTCATATTCTATCGCTTTGCGTTTTGAATCCGCATAGCTTTTCTGTCTGGACTGGGCTACCTTGAGCCTATCGCGAATCAACTTAACTTTCCGTTCAGACTCCTTAATCAAATCTGGTCCAAACAACTGACGGTCTCCAACTTCGTCCCATGACAACGGTGTCCTGCACCTCCTTACGTATAAGGCTTCGAAAGGTGCCATCTTCAAACTGGTTTGGTAACTGTTGTTATAAGAAAACTCCGCATACGGCAAGTTATCGTCCCAACTAGATCCATAATCTAGTGCACAAGCTCTCAGCATATCCTCCAAAATCTAATTGACTCTCTCAGTCTGTCCATCTGTCTGTGGGTGAAAAGTTGTACTGAATTCTAGCCTGCTTCCTAACATTTCATGCAACTGATTCCAAAACTTTGAGGTAAATTGAGTTCCTCTATCTGATACGATACTCCTCGGAACTCCGTGCAAACACAATTCTGGTCATGTATATCTTTGCCAACTTAGCGCTGCTATAGGTAGTCTTGACTGGAATGAAATGTGCCACCTTCGTCAAGCGGTCGACTATAACCCAAATCGAATCATAGCCTGAACGAGTCTTTGGCAAACCCGTGATGAAATCCATGCCTAGTTTATCCCACTTCCATTTGGGTATTGGCAATGGCTGCAACAATCCTGCTGGCTTCTGATGTTCTGCCTTCACTCTCTGACATACATCGCAAACTGCTACATACTCCGCGATATCCTTCTTCATTCCGGTCCACCAGAATGTTTCCTTCAAATCCAAATACATCTTGGTATTTCCTGGGTGAATCAAATAGGGGAATCATGTGCCTCTTGCAGAATCAACTTCCTGATCTCCGGGTCATTTGGCACGTAAATACGGTCCTCAAACCATAGGGTATCGTGCTCATCCTCACGAAATCCCTTTGCTTTTCCTTCGCTCATTTTTTTCTTTATATCCGCAATCTCTTTATCCTTTTTCTGAGCTTCCCTGATTTTATCCATCAAAGTAGACTGAATCTCCAATGCTTCTACGTAGCCTCTCGGAACTATTTCCAAACATAGCTCACGAAGATCTTCTGCTAGCTCCTTTGGTATTTCTCCCGTCAATAGCGTATTGACATGGCTCTTGCGGCTCAATGCGTCAGCTACTACATTAGCCTTTCCCAGATGATAATGCAATCTCATATCATAGTCCTTGATGAGTTCCAACCATCTCCTTTGTCTAAGGTTTAACTCCTTCTACGTGAAAATGTACTACAAACTCTTGTGATCCGTGTATACCTCACAATGATTTCCAATGAGGAAATGTCTCCACGTCTTCAATGCATGCACTATGGCTGCTAACTCCAAATCATGTGTGGCATAATTTAATTCATGACGTTTCAGTTGTCGTGAAGCATATGAAACAACTCTTCCTTCCTGCATAAGCATTGCTCCAAGTCCTCGACATGAAGCGTCGCAATACACCTCATAATCCTTGGTCTGATCTGGCAAAATTAGCACTGGTGAGGTAACCAATCTTTTCTTCAACTCCTGAAAACTTGCCTCACAGTCCTTAGTCCATATGAACTTAGTATCCTTTTTCAAAAACTCCGTCATAGGCTTTGCAATCCTTGAGAAATTCTCAATGAATCTCCTGTAGTATCCTGCGAGTCCAAGAAAACTCCGGATCTCTCCAATTGTCGTTGGTGCTTCCCAATTGGTTACGGTCTCAACCTTTGTGGGGTCAACTGCTATACCTTCTCCGGATATAACGTGTCCAAGAAACCCAACTTCCTTTAGCCAAAACTCACATTTGCTGAACTTGGCATATAACTGATGTTCCCTTAGCTTCTGCAAAACCAATCGCAAATGTTCCTTACGTGCCTCTTCATTCTTCGAGAAAACCAAAATATCATCAATGAACACCACGACGAACTTATCCGAAAACTCCATAAACACTTTGTTCATCAGGTTCATGAAATAGGCCGGTGCGTTAGTCAGTCCAAATGACATAACGGTGTACTCATACAGTCCATATCTTGTGGTGAACGCTGTCTTAGGTATGTCCTGCTCTCGAATCTTCAGCTGATGGTACCCTGATCGCAAATCGATCTTGGAAAACACTTTAGCTCCTTGCAAACGATCAAACAGATCATTTATCATTGGTAGTGGGTACTTGTTCTTGATTGTTACTTCATTCAATCCACGATAATCAACAACCATCCTTAACGATCCATTCTTCTTCTCCACTAACAGTACGGGTGATCCCCAAGGCGAAGAACTTGGGCGTATATAACCTTTATCCAACAGCTCCTTAATCTGCTTCTTGATTTCCGCCAAATCCTGTGCGGGCATCCTGTATGGTCGCTTCGATATTGGGCCTGTTCCTGGCAACAGCTCAATCAAAAACTCAATGTCTCTATCCGGTGGCATTCCTGGCAATTCCTCAGGAAATACATCAGGATAGTCCTTCACTACTGGCACCTCTTCCTGCACAACTCCTGATAGGCAATTTACATGAGCTCTCCTCGGCTCATGCCGTGATACATACTTAATCCTTCCTCCTTCTGGCGTTGTGAGCAAAATCGTCTTACTTGCGCAATCGATGTTTCCTCCATACATCGACAGCCAATCCATACCTAGAATCACATACAATCCTTGGGATTCCAGAATGATCAAATCTGTCGGAAACATGCCTTCCTATACTTAATGGCACTTGAAAACATCCTTGTCTGGCCATATACTCCGCTCCTGGTGAGCTTACTAACATAGGGGTTTCAAGAATCTGAGTAGACAGACTATACTTCTCTACAAATCCCCTTGATATGTATGAATGCGATGCACCAGTATCGAAAAGAACAAGTGCAGTAATGACTTAACCAAAAACTTACTGATTACTGCATCGGGCTGATCTTCAACCTCCTCCACATCAATGTGGTTCACCTGTCCCCTGTTGAAAGGGTTTGGCTTCTTTCCAGAGTTTCCATTTCCACCTTGGCCTTCGGGACACTCACTTGCATAATGTCCGGTCTTGGAACACTTGTAAAAGGTGACATGGCTCAAGTCTTTCTTGGCTGGGGTTGTTGGTGGGGTCCGGTTCTGGCCATTGCTTCCTCCATTCCCATTACCATTCTTGTGGCCATTATGGTTGTGCGAACTACTTCCTCCATGGGTATGCTGAAACTGCACTCCCTGTTTAGGCGTATAACGGGGCTTCTGCTGGGCTCCAGAGTTAAACTTCCCTTGCCCATACTTCCTCTTGCGATTCTCAATCTGCTGCTGCTTTCCTTCAATCATGAGGGCGCGGTCTACCAACTCCTGGTAGTTATTGAATCTTGCTACCATCAACTGCAGGCTTAACTCATCATTCAGTCCTTCCAGAAACTTCTCCTGCTTAGTTGCGTCTGTAACAACGTCATCTGGGGCATAACGTGCTAACTTACTAAAATCATCCACATACTGGCCAACAGTCCTTCCTCCTTGGCGTAAGTTGCGGAACTCACGCTTCTTCATGGCCATAGCTCCTGCTGAAACATCGGCAGTGCGGAAAGCTTGCTGGAACTGATCCCATGTAACAGTGTCTACGGGGTAAGTGGCTGTGAAATTCTCCCACCATGCTGCTGCAGGTCCATCAAGCTGATGTGCAGCAAACTTCACCTTCTCACCATCTGTGCATCCTGCAGTGGTCAACTCCCTTCCTATCTTGCGGAGCCAATCATCTGCTACAATCGGCTCGGTGCTACTAGAATACATCGGTGGATGCAGCCTAAGGAAACAAGTCAAGTGATCCCCAGGTGGTGGTGGTGGTGGGTTGTTGTTGTTGTTGCCTTGGTTCTGTACCAATGTCTGAATCAAAGTATTCTGCTGCTGAATCAACTGGGTGATCTCTGGCGGAAAAAAAAACTCGGGGTCGCGTCTCGGAGGCATCTAAAGGGTTTAGAAAAGACGAGAAATTAAGAATAGAGTGAGGTCTAGGGAGAAAACACTACCCGAATGCTCATGAGACAAATGCACACAAAATCACTTCATTCAATCAAAGGGCTTACAACGGTCTAACTATCGCAAAAGTGCGTGTACTATAATGTTTACATGGAGGGAATACTACTAATATGTGGGGGTCATCTATTAATTTGAACCAGTGGAAGACTCCATGATGTCTGCTCCAGCTTCGTCTTCAAAGTCGGGCTCACTTGGATCTGAATCGGTGTCGTCAATGATGATGTAGTTGCTCGGACAGTCGACGTACTTGTCTTCATTCTTGAGTACTAATTTTTTCTTGAGTTCTTCAATCTCATACTTAAGATCGTTATTGTGCCTTACGACAGCTACGATCTCGTCCATGTAGTCCTTGGGTAGAGTCTTCATCTCTCCTTCAAGTTCGATGATCCTTCCCTTTGCATTCTTCAACTCTATCATATCATTGCACATCTGGTTCTCCTGGCGTCGAATGTGCTGGTTTAACTCTTGGATGAAAGCTGCAATGGATCTGTCCTTCTTGGTGCTGACTATCTCCCATTGTTCATTCCGGCGTCCGCAAATCTGGTAGATAGTGTCCTTGAGGTCTTCTTGATAAACTTCTCCAATGCGTCCCATGGTGATATGAGCTGCCATGCTCTTTCCCAGACTCCAGGTTGGTGCACTGAAAACACTATCCATAGGCTTGGTGATTGGCGCGAATGTCCTTCCCGGAACATGAGCTTGAATCTTCCAGCGCTCCTCTTCAGGCAGAGTGGCGTTGAAAGTCCCGGTGAAGCTTGGTAGTCCAATGTTCAGGTACTTGGTGATTTCCTTCAAGTGGGATCCAAAAGGTGTGCCTTCATCAGGTTGAGCGTACTTGATCTTGGCATCCGTCATCCTAAAGAGTAGAAAAGATGAGGAGTTAGAAAATGAGAAGAGAATAGTGATCTATGGCTTTAACTTAGTGGTCGTGTCCTACAGTCAGCGTGTGCTCTGATACCATCTCTGTAGCGACCCGATCCGAATGGATCAAGTCTCTATGCTCCGATGTCATCCCTGGATCAGTAATGCTGACACCACACAGTACTTCGAAGGATTTATAGCAGAGTAGCAATCACACACTTATTACATCGTTTGTCCAGAAGAGGACTTATTACAATAATCATGGCTTAAGGCCATCTAATAACGATAACAGCGGAAGACTTGGAAGATAAGTGAGTCCATCAACTCCAACGGCATCACTGAGTATAGAACCACGACCTAAAAGCACCTTACTCGTCGTCTGAAAAGTCTGCAACATAAGAAGTTGCAGCCCGAAAACGGGTCAGCACATGGAATATGCTGGCGAAGTAACACATAGAGAGAAATAATGAGTATTGGCTATACTACATGCATATTTGGCTGGTGGAAAAGCTCTGTGGTTACAGTTTTGCATAAAGCCAGTTTTTCCCTACTACAAAGGAATACATTTATTTAACTATCATGGTGGTTGTTAAACATTGAGAATGGTTGACAGCATCCTCAATCCCAATTAAAAGTACTCATTTAAAACCCAACAATATTAATTAGAAGTAACATGTTGAGATTCAACAGGATAATCCAAGTACTAGATACATAAGACGTCCATAACCGGGGACACGGCTAATCATGATTAGTATGTACACTCTGCAGAGGTTTGCGCTCTTTTCCCCACAAGACTCGATCGCCTCCGCTTGGTTTCTCGCACTACATGGTGTTTGAGAAACGGATGACCGAGACATAGTCTTTCAGAAGCGCTAGCACCTTATGATGGGTGGACCGGTACACCTACATCCCCTACATCTGCTAGTCCACCACTATAAGAGTTCGCACGACTTAGTCAACTATGCCAGAGCCCATAATGGCTTGTGGCTGCACACATAAGTTACTAGTATGAATTATCTTATGATCCCTTTGAGCCTGGGTGGCGGTCCGAAGAAATACACTCAAGTCCTGCTAGAAAACAGGTGCCTCAATCCACCTAGATGTGTATTTAAGTTGCCACCTTAGATAAACCATTGATAACAATCTCACATCTGTCATGGATATTCACTCACCCAATCCACATCTACTAGCATAACATAGCATATTAAGCAAACGCAGAAGTAACTCCCAAAGGTTTCATAAGTAATACAGGTAATAGGTACTACCTCATCTACTTCCCATCCCACAATTTAATTAGATCCTAATCATGCAATGTTTGAGGATTGATCTAATGCATAAAAACTGGGTAGTAAAAAAGATATGATCAAGTGTTACTTGCCTTGCTGACGATCCGCGAAACCTAGAGACTCGAAGTAACAAGCGGTGCACTCCGGGTGATCTATCGCAGACAAACAACAAGCATACAATAAGTACTCATCTAATGCACAGGTAAATCTTGAATAAAAGATCTAACCAGAAAGTTCAACTTAAGAACCCTGGTTGCAAAAAGAATCGAATCAAATAAAGCAACGAAAGTCAAACGACGAAAGAAAACAACTCGGTTCTAGCAAGTTGAAACTAAGTCAAATTTAAAGTAGCAAAACTTTGTTTAAGTTGATTAGTCGGAACGGCGGTTTCGAGATGAAACTCCAGGCGTTTGAATCACCTGATTCCGATAAACAAGCGAGAAGATAGACTAGAAAGAAAATCGGATCTGAAATCGCTATCAGAAAAATAGCGGAATAAATCCGATGAGAAAGAAAACGACGAACGGTTGAACGAATGGACGTTCATTAACCGAGGCAAACCGGTGATCACGTTCGTTAGGACAAACGGTCCAGCGAACTCTTGCTAAACAAATCGGAAATAAAAACCAGCGAGAAAAACCGATCTAGGGTTTCGGAAAGAAAACCGAAACGAAAAACCGATCTAGAAAACCGGAACGGAAACCGGAATGATTTACGAAAAACCGAACTGAGGAAAAGAAAAGGTGATGCGGCGCGGGGCTAGTACCTCGAAGAGGCGAGGGGCTCCGGCGGCGGCGGCGTTGGGTGGCGGCGGCGGCACTTGGCGGCGGCGGTGGCAAGCGGCGGCGGCGTTGGTGAGGGCGGCGGCGCCGGTGTAGGGCGGCGGCGGCGGTGCTGCTGCGGAGGAGAGGAGAGGAGAGGTGTTGGTTTGACGTGTTAGAGGGGGGGTGCTTGGGTATTTATATAGGGGAGGGGAGGGTTTTGCTTGGGGTAGGGGGCAAGAAATAGACTAGGATTAGGAAACAAAGAGGGAAAAGATCTAGAAACAAAAACAGAATAAACGGGAGTAGGACAAAAGTCCTACTAGGATTTCCAAAAGGAAGCGGCGGCGGCTCCCTGGCGCCTGGTGCGCGCGCGCTAGCGATGGCCTTGCCCTCCTGGCCGGCCGGCTGGCTTGGCGGCTTGGGCCTTTGGCCCAAGGCGCTGCGGCTCTCTTTTTTTAAAAAAAAAATTGGTTTCGCGCGTAGAAAAAAACCAGAAAAAAATCTAAACGAACTCCAAAATTAGTAAAGTAAACTTTCCCCGACATCCAAAAAAATGAGTCGAACAAAATGAACTTTTACTCGGGGCCTAAAATGCAATTTTTGAAAACACGCATTTTTCCCTAAGGCAAATAAACTCCGAGAAAAATCCAAAATTTGATTTATTTATTAAATCTTCATTTTTCCTAAATTTTGGGAAATTCATATTATTCCCTCTCTTATTTTTGATATTGGAAAAATATTTGAAGATTAAATAAATAAATCCAATGATCCTCTTTTCATAGTTTTGAGAGAACTCAAATACGAAAATTTCGAAATCTCCAACTCTCTCCGAGGGTCCTTGAGTTGCGTGAAATTTCTAGGATCAACAAAATGCAAGAAAATATGATATGCATGATGATCTAATGTATAACATTCCAAATTGAAAATTTGGGATGTGACAGACCCCGTGGTGTGGAGGGCTGGATGAACAGTAGAAGGTGGAGGGGTGGCCGTGGAGGGGTGGTTGAACAGGACACCGTCGTGTGGAGGGCTGGCTGAACAGTAGACGAGGGAGGGGTGCCCATGGAGGGGTGGTTGAACAGTAGCCCGTGGAGGCTGGAGGAGGTCGACAGTGGAGATGAACAGTATCCCATGGAGTTCCGTTTTGCGGTACGCCACACCCCTCCCGATGAACAGGACCCCTGTTTCGACCTAGCGCTCCAACACATGTCTGTTTCGTCCATTTTGCAGTACGCCACACCCCTCCCGATCAACATGACCCCTGTTTCGACCGTAGGAGGTCCGTTTCGTCCGTTTTGCGGTACGCCACACCCCTCCCGATCAACAGGACCCCCGTTTCGACCGTAGGAGGTCCTTTTCGTCCGTTTTGCAGTACACCACACCCCTCCCGGTCAACAGGACCCTCGTTTCGACCGTAGGAGGTCTGTTTCCTCCGCTATGCGGTACGCCAGGCCCCTCCCGATCAATAGGGTCCCGTTTCGAACGTGGCCGGTCGAACACAAGGCCATTTCCTCCATTGTGCGGTACGCCAGGCCTCGTTTCCATTGCCTATTCCGTCCAAGCCCTCCCGATGAACACGACCACGCATTCCGTTCCGACCCAGCCGGTTGGCTCCCCATGAACATGAACATGACGTTGTTTCTCTGTTCCGACTCAGCCATGTACGTATGCGTGATAGGCATTTGAGACCCTGCCCGTATGTACATACGTGGCCGTATTTTCTTTATTGCACCCTCACCGCTGTACGTACGTGTACATGCTACGTGCGCTCCTCTACTACGACACATGCGTGCTTCTACTACGACACATGCGCACTTCTACATCGACCAGTATGTACGTACACGTTCGCGACCAGAATGACAACGCTATGTACGCTTCGACCAGGTGAGTCCCGACTGTCAGGCACTTCCTTGCCTACGAAGATGTAGCTGGTGGGTCCCAGCAGTCAAGGGGCGAATCATTTTTTTGCCCGGACGCACTTCCTTGCGTGCGAAGATGTAGCTGGTGGGTCCCAGCAGTCAGGGGGAGAATCATTTTTTTTGCCCGGATGCACTTCCTTACATGCGAAGGTGTAGCTTGTGGGTCCTAGCAGTCAGGGGAGAAACGTTTTTTTGCTAAATACGATGGCCCGTCCGGTGGGTCCCCGCTGTCAGGTGGAGGAATAATTATTTTACGCGTAATAAGGAGGCACTTCCTTGCTGCGGTCGTGGACCCAGCTGTCAGCCTCTCCACATACAGTCCACGTCCGATGGAAGTCGTTCCTTGACCATGTTGACCACGCCGCACCGAGAGCACCAGGGCGGTGGACGACGGCGAGACCTAGGAAGGGTACGACGGGGAGCCGGGGAAGACGCGTCAGTGGAAGCCCGTGTAGAGAGGAGTACGAGGGTTCACTGGTTCGGCTGCGGTGTGAGGCTGCCGTCGCCGCATGGCCTGGCCAGCGGTGGGAATAGTAGGGGGCGGTGAGGCCTCCGCGCCAGCACATCCGGCCACGGGACGCAGGAGCATGCGGCATGACCGGCGCTGCTTTGGGCGGCTGGAGCAAGAAGACCAAAGGTTGAAGAAGCACTACGGCCTTTGGATGGACATCGTACTGTCACTGGAGCTAGAATCGTTTATATTGACTAAGTTGACAAAGCCCTCCGTCCCCGTCAACTTAATAGGCCCACAAGTCAGCCTCCCACCAAGGTGGGTCCCAGCTAGCAGGGAGGTATTCATTTTTTTTGTGTAATAAGGAGGCACTTCTGGTGGGGTCCGAGCTGACAGCAGGGGGAACGTTTTTTTCATTAAATACGGTGGCCCATCGAGTGGGTCCCAGCAGTCAGGGGCAAACATTTTTTTCGCAAAATACTGGTGGCCCCACTACAAGAAATATGTCAACTAGTGACCTTCTGTCAGTGACCCTAGAAGAATTGGTCATAGATCTATGACCATTTCAGACCAATTGGTCAAAAGCTGTTCGGGGAGCTCCAAACCCTAAACAATTGCGACCATTTTGGTCAGAAAGGTCGTAATTTCCTTACATGAAATGGTCACAAAGAAAACAGTGCTAGTACACTGCCTTATTTCTAGTTGTTAACGACCAATATAGATGGTCATAGCCTTGTAGATTGTGGTGGGTTGTGATGACTAGGTACCATCTCATCAGTTTTGCCTATGTGTCATGTCCGTGTGGCAGTTTTTGCCCTAGGTTGTGAAGCAACCTATATTTCTGTTATTCCAAAAACTCCCAAAAATTCTTATAGATGTTTTGGATCATATCTTCATCAAATATATCAACAACATTCCTTGCCTAGTTCAAAAAGAATTCGAAAATATTCATTTTCCTATTCTGTTCAAAGTAGCACTTTGTGAAGGAAGTACCACTTTGGCATGTCCAAATGGTATCCATTTTCTACAGTGCTTTCCTATGCCCAAATAGCCATATTCCACCAAATGCTAGCTCAATCCATTCATTATTTTGAGCCCAGCTTCAACATTCGTATTTATGTACACTGTGGTCCTTTGTAAAGCAAGTACCACCTATGCTCCTCCTTTTGAGGTGAAAATTTGTGAAGACGGTCTTCTTAGTAACTGATCATCCTCAACCAAAACTCACGCCCATTAGCCATGTGCATTTCCCGTACCGCAAATCAAACACTTGGCTGCTTATTCATGTTTGAGCATCGATCGGTCTCCTCGTGAGAATCTTATGTTGTGATTTTCTTCCTAGCACCTACCTGGGGAGTGCCCAACCCACTAGACATGCCTAGGCCGCCCAGAACACATGGGCAACGCCACGGTCACGCGGTGACCACGCGGCGGGCATGCAAGCTTACGCGCTCTAGAGTTGGGTGTTGGGGAACGTAGTAATTTCAAAAAAAATCCTACGCACACGCAAGATCATGGTGATGCATAGCAACAAGAGGGGAGAGTGTTATCCACGTACCCTCGTAGACCGTAAGCGGAAGCGTTATGACAACGCGGTTGATGTAGTCATACGTCTTCATGATCCGACCGATCCAAGCACCGAACGTACGGAACCTCCGAGTTCAGCACACATTCAGCTCGATGACGATCCCCGGATTCCGATCCAGCAGGGTGTCAGGGATGAGTTCCGTCAGCACGACGGCGTGGTGACGATGATGATGTTCTACCGACACAAAGCTTCGCCTAAGCACCGCAACGATATGACCGAGGTGGAATATGGTGGAGGGGGGCACCGCACACGACTAAGGAACGATCACAAAGTTCAACTTGTGTGTCTAGAGGTGCCCCCCTGCCCCCGTATATAAAGGAGCAAGGGGGGAGGCCGGCCGGCCCTAGGGGGCGCGCCAAGGAGGGGGGAGTCCTCCTCCTAGTGGGAGTAGGACTCCCCTTTCCTAGTCCAACTAGGAAGGAGGAAGGGGGAAGGAAAGAGAGGGAGAGGGAGAGGGAAAGAGGGGCCGCGCCCCCCTCCCCTTGTCCAATTCGGACTCCCCATGGGAGGGGGAGCGCCACCTCCTGCGCTGCAGCCCTCTCTCTCCCCTCAGGCTCACTAAGGCCCAATACTTCCCCGAGGGGTTTCGGTAACCCCTTCGGCACTCTGGTTTTCTCCGAAATCAACCGGAACACTTCCGGTGTCTGAATATGGTCGTCCAATATATCAATATTTATGTCTCGACCATTTCGAGACTCCTCGTCATGTCCGGGATCACATCCGGGACTCCGAACAACCTTCGATACATCAAAACATATAAACTCATAATAAAACTGTCATCCTAACATTAAGCGTGCGGACCCTACGGGTTCGAGAACTATGTAGACATGACCTACAACTATTCTCGGTCAATAACCAATAGCGGAACCTGGATGCTCATATTCGCTCCCACATATTCTACGAAGATCTTTATCGGTCAAACCGCATAACAACATACGTTGTTCCCTTTGTCATCGGCATGTTACTTGCCCGAGATTCGATCGTCGGTATCTAATACCTAGTTCAATCTCGTTACCGGCAAGTCTCTTTACTCATTATGTAATGCATCATTCCATAACTAACTCATTAGCTACATTGCTTGCAAGGCTTATAGTGATGTGCATTACCGAGAGGGCCCAGAGATACCTTTCCGACAATCGGAGTGACAAAACCTAATCTCGAAATACGCCAACCCAACATGTACCTTTGGAGACACCTGTAGAGCTCCTTTATAATCACCTAGTTACGTTGTGACGTTTGGTAGAACACAAAGTGTTCCTCCGGTAAACGGGAGTTGCATAATCTCATAGTTACAGGAACATGTATAAGTCATGAAGAAAGCAATAGCAACATACTAAACGATCAAGTGCTAGGCTAACGGAATGGGTCATGTCAATCACATCATTCTCCTAATGATGTGATCCCGTTAATCAAATGACAACTCTTTTGTCCATGGCTAGGAAACATAACCATCTTTGATAAACGAGCTAGTCAAGTACAGGCATACTAGTGACACTATGTTTTCTATGTATTCACACATGTATTATGTTTCTGGTTAATACAATTCTAGCATGAATAATAAACATTTATCATGATAAAAGGAAATAAATAGTAACTTTATTATTGCCACTAGGGCATATTTCCTTCAGTCTCCCACTTGCACTAGAGTCAATAATCTAGTTCACATCACCATGTGATTTAACACAAATATTCACATCTGTATGTGATTAATACCCATAGTTTACATCGTCATGTGATCAACACCCAAAGGGTTTACTAGAGTCAATAATCTAGTTCACATCACTATGTGATTAACACCCAAAGAGTACTAAGGTATGATCATGTTTTGCTAGTGAGAGAAGTTTAGTCAACGAGTCTATCACATTCAGAGCCGTAAGTATTTTGCAAATATTCTATGTCTACAATGCTCTACATGCAGCTACTCTAGCTTATTGCTCCCACTTTCAATATGTATCCAGATTGAGACTTAGACTCATCTGGATTAGTTTAAAAGTTTGCACCGATGTAACTTTTACAATGAACTCTTTTATCACCTCCATAATCGAGAAACATCTCCTTAGTCCTCACTAAGGATTTTCTTGACCGCTGTCTAGTGATCTACTATTAGATCAAGATTGTATTCCTTTGCCAAACTCAGAGCAAGGTATACACTATGTCTAGTTCACAGCATAGCATACTTTATAGAACCTATGACTGAGGCATAGGGAATGACTTTTCATTCTCTTTCTATTTTCTGCCATGGTCGGGTCTTGAGTCTTACTCAATTTCACACCTTTGCAACACAGGCAAGAACTCTTTCTTTGACTGTTCCATTTTGAACTATTTCAAAATCTTGACAAGGTATGTACTTATTGAAAAACTTATCAAGCGTCTTGATCTATCTCAATAGATCTTGATGCTCAATATGTAAGGAGCTTCACCGAGGTCTTTCATTGAAAAACTTTTTATTCAAGTATCCTTTTATGCTATCCAGAAATTCTATATCATTTCCAATCAACAATATGTCGTCCACATATAATATCAGAAATGCTATAGAGATCCCACTCACTTTCTGGGAAATACAGGCCTTTCCAAAAGTCTGTATAAAACCATATGCTTTGATCAACTCATCAAAGCGTATATTCCAACTCCGAGATGCTTGCACCAGTCCATTGATGGATCGCTAGAGCTTGCACATTTTGTTAGCACCTTTAGGATTAGCAAAACCTTCTGGTTGCATCATATACAACTCTTCTTTAAAAAATGCATTAAGGAATGCAGTTTTTGACATCCATTTGCCAGATTTCATAAAATGTGGCAATTGCTAACATGATTCAGACAGACTTAAGCATCGATACGAGTGAGAAAATCTCATCGTATTCAACACCTTGAACTTGTCGAAAACCTTTCGCAACAAGTCGAGCTTAGTAGATAGTAACACTACTATCAGTGTTCATCTTCCTCTTGAAGATCCATATATTTAACATGGCTTGCTGATCATCAAGCAAGTCAATCAAAGTCCATACTTTGTTCTCATACATGGATCATATCTCCGATTTTATGGCCTCAAGGCATTTCATGGAATCTGGGCTCATCATCGCTTCCTCATAGTTCGTAGGTTCATCATGGTCTAGTAACATGACTTCTAGAACACGATTACCGTACCACTCTGGTGCGGATCTTACTCTGGAAGACCTACGAGGGTCGGTAGCAACTTGATCTGAAGTTTCATGATCATCATCATTAACTTCCTCACTAATTGGTGTAGGAATCACTGGAACTGACTTCTGTGATGAACAACTTTCCAATTTGGGAGAAGGTACAATTACCTCATCAAGTTCTACTTTCCTCCCGCTCACTTCTTTCGAGAGAAACTCCTTCTCTAGAAAGGATCCATTTTAGCAACGAATAACTTGCCTTCGGATCTGTGATAGAAGGTGTACCCAATAGTTTCCTTTGGGTATTCTATGAAGACGCACTTCTCCGATTTGGGTTCGAGCTTATTAGGTTGAAAATTTTTCACATAAGCATCGCAGCCCCAAACTTTAAGAAACGACACCTTAGGTTTACTGCTAAACCATAGTTCATACGGTGTCATCTCAACGGATTTAGATGGTGCCCTATTAAACGTGAATGCAGTTGTCTCTAATGCATAACCCCAAAACGATAGTGGTAAACTGATAAGAGACATCATAGATCGCACCATATCTAGTAAAGTACGATTATGATGTTCGGACACACCATTACATTGTGGTGTTCTAGGTGGCGTGAGTTTGTGAAACTATTCCACATTGTTTTAATTGAAGACCAAACTCGTAACTCAAATATTTGTCTCTGCCAACAAATCACAGAAACTTTATTTTCTTGTTATGATGATTCTCCACTTCACTCTAAAATTCTTTGAACTTTTCAAATGTTTCAGACTTGTGCTTCATTAAGTAGATATACGCATATCTGCTCAAATCATCTGTGAAGGTCATAAAATAACGATACTTGCCACGAGCATCAACACTCATTGGATCGCATACATCGTTATGTATTATTTCCAATAAGTCTCTAGCTCGTTCCATTGTTCCGGAGAACGGAGTTTTAGTCATTTTGCCCAAAAGGCACGGTTCGCAAGCATCAAATGATTCATAACCAAGAGATTCCAAAAATCCATCTTTTATGGAGTTTCTTCATGCGCTTTTACACTGATATGACCCAAACGGCAGTGCCACAAATAAGTTGCACTATCATTATTAACTTTGCATCTTTTGGCATCAATATTATGAATATGTGTATCACTACGATCGAGATCCAACAAACTATTTTCATTGGGTGTATGACCATTGAAGGTTTTATTCATGTAAACAGAATAACAATTATTCTCTGACTTTAAATGAATAACTGTATCGCAATAAACACGATCAAATCATATTCATGCTCAACGCAAACGCCAAATAACATTTATTTAGGTTTAACACTAATCCCAAAAGTATAGGAAGTGTGCAATGATGATCATATCAATCTTGGAACCACTTCCAATAAACATCGTCACTTCACCCTCAACTAGTCTATGTTTATTCTGTAACTCCTGTTTCGAGTTACTAATTTTTAGCAACCGAACAAGTATCAAATACTCAGGGGCTACTATAAACACTAGTAAGGTACACATCAATAACATGTATATCAAATATACCCTTGTTCACTTTGCCATCCTTCTTATCCACCAAATATTCAGGGTATTTCCGTTTCCAGTGACCATTTCCTTCGTAGTAGAAGCACTTAGTTTCAGGCTTTGGTCTAGCTTTGGGCTTCTTCGCGGGAGTGACAACTTTCTTGCGATTCTACTTGAAGTTCCCTTTCTTTCCATTTGCCCTTTTCTTGAAACTAGTGATCTTGTCAATCATCAACACTTGATGCTCTTTCTTGATTTCTACCTTCGTTGATTTCAGCATCACGAAGAGCTTGGGAATCATTTTCGTCATCCCTTGCATACTATAGTTCATCACAAAGTTCTACTAACTTGGTGATGGTCACTAGAGAACTCTGTCAATCACTATCTTATTTGGAAGATTAACTCCCACTTGATTCAAGCGATTGTAGTACCCAGACAATCTGAGCACATGCTCACTAGTTGAGTGATTCTCCTCCATCTTTTAGCCATAGAACTTGTTGGAGACTTCATATCTCTCAACTCGGGTATTTGCTTGAAATATTAACTTCAACTCCTGGAACATCTCATATGGTCCATGACGTTCAAAACGTCTTTGAAGTCCCGATTCTAAGCCGTTAAGCATGGTGCACTAAACTATCAAGTAGTCATCATATTGAGCTAGCCAAACGTTCATAACGTCTGCATCTGCTCCTGCAATAGGTCTGTCACCTAGCGGTGCATTAAGGACATAATTCTTCTCTGCAGCAATGAGGATAAACCTCAGATCATGGATCGAATCCGCATCATTGCTACTAACATCTTTCAACACAATATTCTCTAGGAACATATCAAAATAAACATATGAAAGCAACAACGCGAGCTATTGATCTACAACATAATTTGCAAAGTACTACCAGGACTAAGTTCATGATAAATTTAAGTTCAATTAATCATATTACTTAAGAACTCCCACTTAGAAAGACATCTCTCTAGTCATCTAAGTGATCACGTGATCCAAATCAACTAAACCATGTCCGATCATCACGTGAGATGGAGTAGTTTCAATGGTGAACATCACTATGTTGATCATATCTACTATATGATTCACGTTCGACCTTTCGGTCTCCGTGTTCCAAGGCCATATCTATTATATGCTAGGCTCGTCAAGTTTAACCTGAGTATTCCGCGTGTGCAACTGTTTTGCACCCGTTGTATTTGAACGTAGAGCCTATCACACCCGATCATACGTGGTGTCTCAGCACAAAGAACTTTCGCAACGGTGCATACTCAGGGAGAACACTTCTTGATAATTTTTAGTGAGAGATCATCTTAAAATGCCACCGTCAATCAAAGCAAGATAAGATGCATAAAGGATAAACATCACATGCAATCAATATAAGTGATATGATATGGCCATCATCATCTTGTGCTTGTGATCTCCATCTCCGATACACCATCGTGATCACCATCGTCACCGGCGCGACACCTTGATCTCCATCGTAGCATCATTGTCGTTACGCCATCTATTGCTTCTACGACTATCGCTACCGCTTAGTGATAAAGTAAAGCAATTACAGGGCGTTTGCATTTCATACAATAAAGCGACAACCATATGGCTCCTACCAGTTGCCGATAACTTCGGTTACAAAACATGATCATATCATACAATAAAATATAACATCACGTCTTGACGATATCACATCACAACATGCCCTGCAAAAACAAGTTAGACGTCCTCTACTTTGTTGTTGCAAATTTTACGTGGCTGCTACGGGCTGAGCAAGAACCGTTCTTACCTACGCATCAAAACCACAACGATAGTTCGCCAAGTTAGTGATGTTTTAACCTTCGCAAGGACCGGGCGTAGCCACACTTGGTTCAACTAAAGTTGGAGAAACAGACACCCGCCAGCCACCTGTGTGCAAAGCACGTCGGTAGAACCAGTCTCGTGTAAGCGTACGCGTAATGTCGGTCCGGACCGCTTCATCCAACAATACCGCCGAACCAAAGTATGACATGCTCATAAGCAGTATGACTTGTATCGCCCACAACTCACTTGTGTTCTACTCGTGCATATAACATCTACGCATAAAACCTAGGCTCGGATGCCACTGTTGGGGAATGTAGTAATTTCAAAATATTTCCTACGCACACGCAAGATCATGGTGATGCATAGCAACGAGAGGGGAGGGTGTTGTCCACCTACCCTCGTAGACCGTAAGCGGAAGCGTTATGACAACGCGGTTGATGTAGTCGTACGTCTTCACGATCCGACCGATCCAAGCACCAAACATACGGCACCTCCGAGTTCAGCACACATTCAACTCGATGATGATCCCCGGACTCCGATCCAGCAGGGTGTCAGGGATGAGTTCCGTCAGCACGACGGCGTGGTGACGATGATGATGTTCTACCGACACAGGGCTTCACCTAAGCACCGCAACAATATGACCGAGTTGGAATATGGTGGAGGGGGGCACCGCACACGGCTAAGGAACGATCACGAAGATCAACTTGTGTGTCTAGAGGTGCCCCCTGCCCAAGTATATAAAGGAGCAAGGGGGGAGGCCGGCCGGCCCTAGGGGGCGCGCCAAGGAGGGGGGATTCCTCCTCCTAGTGGGAGTAGGACTCCCCTTTCCTAGTCCAACTAGGAAGGAGGAAGGGGGAAGGAAAGAGAGGGAGAGGGAGAGGGAAAGAGGGGCCGCGCCCCCTCCCCTTGTCCAATTCGGACTCCCCATGGGAGGGGAGGCGCCACCTCCTGGGCTGCAGCCCTCTCTCTCCCGTCAGGCCCACTAAGGCCCAATAGTTCCCCGGGGGGTTCCGGTAACCCCTCCGGCACTCCGGTTTTCTCTGAAATCACCCGGAACACTTCCTGTGTTCGAATATGGTCGTCCAATATATCAATCTTTATGTCTCGACCATTTCGAGACTCCTCGTCATGTCCGGGATCACTTCCGGGACTTCGAACAACCTTCGGTACATCAAAACATATAAACTCATAATAAAACTGTCATCGTAACGTTAAGCGTGCGGACCCTACGGGTTCAAGAACTATGTAGACATGACCTAGAACTATTCTCGGTCAATAACCAATAGCAGAACCTGGATGCTCATATTGGCTCCCACATATCCTACGAAGATCTTTATCGGTCAAATCGCATAACAACATACGTTGTTCCCTTTGTCATCGGCATGTTACTTGCCCGAGATTCGATCGTCGGTATCTAATACCTAGTTCAATCTCGTTACCGGCAAGTCTCTTTCCGTAACTAACTCATTAACTACATTGCTTGCAAGGCTTATAGTGATGTGCATTACCGAGAGGGCCCAAAGATACCTCTCCGACAATCGGAGTGACAAAACCTAATCTCGAAATACGCCAACCCAACATGTACCTTTGGAGACACCTATAGAGCTCCTTTATAATCACCCAGTTACGTTGTGATGTTTGGTAGCACACAAAGTGTTCCTCCGGTAAACGGGAGTTGCATAATCTCATAGTTACAGGAACATGTATAAGTCATGAAGAAAGCAATAGCAACATACTAAACGATCAAGTGCTAGGCTAACGGAATGGGTCATGTCAACCACATGATTCTCCTATTGATGTGATCCCGTTAATCAAATGACAACTCTTTTGTCCATGGCTAGGAAACATAACCATCTTTGATAAACGAGCTAGTCAAGTAGAGGCATACTAGTGACACTATGTTGTCTATGTATTCACACATGTATTATGTTTCCGGTTAATACAAATCTAGCATGAATAATAAACATTTATCATGATATAAGGAAATAAATAATAACTTTATTATTGCCTCTAGGGCATATTTCCTTCATTGGGGCCCTCGGCCACCGTCCAAACCTTGATGTCTCGCCATCAAACCATGTATTTATGATTAAATAGATACTTATTTACCTAGAAATGATTTTTGGAAAAAATAAAGAGCAAACTATGAGGCAGTTGCAATTCAAATTTGACCCGCTTCCAGCTGAATCGACGGGAATTTGTCTTTTTCACCAGAGGTGGATCAAAAAAATTGACACCCAACCTTTTTTTCAATTGTGCATTAAATATGGCCTAGTATTTTATAAAATTGATTAGGTCCAATTTTGCAACAAATATATGGTAGGTCCTTCACAAAAAAAAACTCATTTCAGGCACTCAGAAAATGGAAAATGGTTTTTTCGTCCAAAGAAAATGAAAACTTCCTTAGGCAACATTATTTTCCATTCCAATATGCACCCTTGTGCACAATATGAGATCATTTGAACAAACTATGCCATGAATGTGGCCATAAGATTGATCATTTGGCTTGAAAGCCCTGAATCTTCACACTTGATAGCTCATTTCTTAGAACACTTTTTTTAAATAATTAGAGTATTACAAGTTTATTATTTTTGTTGGAAACTTGGTCACATATAATGACACAATGCGAAGGTTTTCCAATTTTTTGAATTTTTTTGAATTTTTTATGCCTGTTTGAAAATGCGGTCAAAACAGCGGGCATGACCGTTCCTAGCTAGTGGTTGAATCTTGGAATTTTTTTGGTGTTTCTCTGATTAAATAGATACTTATGTACCTATAAATGATTTTTGGAAAAAATAAATAGTAAACTATGAGGCAGCTTCACTTCAAATTTGACCCGCTTCCAGCTGAATCGGCGGGAATTTGTCTTTTTCAGCAGAGGTGGATCAAAACTTTTGACACCCAACCATTTTGTAAATTGTGCATTAAATATGTCCTAGTATTTTATAAAAATGATTTGGTACAATTTTGCAACAAATATATGGTAGGTCCTTCACAAAAAAACCTCATTTCGGGCACTCGAGAAATGGAAAATGAATTTTTCGTGCAAAGAAAATGAAAACTCCCTTTGGCAACATTGTTTGGAATTCCAAGATGCATCCTTGTGCACAATATGAGATCATTTGAACAAACTATGCCATGAATGTGGCCATGAGATTGGTTGAAATCCATGAATCTTCACACATGATAGCTCATTTCTGAGAACACTTTTCTAAAATAATTTATGTATTACAAGTTTATTTTTTTCCTGGTAACTTGGTCACATATGATGACACAATGCGAAGGTTTTCCAATTTTTTTATTTTTTTTTGAATTTTTTATGCCCATTTCAAAATGCGATCAAAACGGCGGGAATGACCGTTCCTAGCTAGTGGTCGAATCTTGGAATTTTTTTGATGTTTCTATGATTAAATAGATACTTTTGTATCTAGAAATGAATTTTGGAAAAAATAAATAACAAACTATGAGGCAGCCGCAGTTCAAATTTGACCCGCTTCCAAGTGAAACAGCGGAAATTTGTCTTTTTCACTAGAGGTGGATCAAAAGTTTTGACACCTAACCATTTGGTCAATTGTGCATTAAATATGGCCTAGTATTTTAGAAAATTGATTTGCTCCAATTTTAAAACAAATATTTGGTAGGTTCTTCACAAATAAAACCATTTTTGCCATAGGAAAATGATTAAAAATATCTAGAAAGATAAAAAATGCATGCAAATCGGTGATCATCCATAAAAATGGGGTCTAACTTGAGTGAAAAAATTAATTGTGCCGTTTTGCAAAATATTTTAATAGTTGCTTCATAAAATTCCCCTATTTTTAGTACTTAGAAAGTATTTTAAATCACTGATTTTCCAAACCAATCAGGGCTCTTCCCACGGATCGATGACATGGTGTCCATCCATCAATCCATCCATCTCTCCATCCCACATCCATCCATCCATCCATCTATCTACAGAAAAAAGAAACAAAAAAGAAAAAGAGATACCCCACGCATCCCCAACCCTAGATCAAACCCCTCTCCCCACATCGCGCCCCTCCTCCCTCCTCCCAATCTCCTCCTCGGTGCCGCCGCCACCTCCTCCTTCCCGTCCCCGGCCCCTCCCGATCCACCTCCTCCCCGTGCCCTCCCCGTCCTCTCCCACCCACACCCCCACATTCCTCCCTCATCCCCATCTCTCCCCCGCACTCCTCCCTCGTCCCCATCTCTCTCGCCGCCGCCACCAACAGCGCCCGATCCCAGCAACCTCCGGCGGGAATCGACGGCGCCCATCACACCAACGTGACCCCGACGCTCCGCTCTTCCCTCCTGTCCGATGAGATCCGGCACGCGCATCCTCCAGCGGCCAAGCGCGGCCGTCTCCCGTCGTTAGGGCTTCGTTCGCCGATGGATCTAGCGCCGGCCGGCGATGAGGGCTGCCAGATCTGCGACATGGGAGGCTCCTCCCGTAGGATACAGGAGCAGCGCGCTGCACCATGCAGTCGCCGGTCCGGGACGAGCGCAACGGGTCGAGGACGGTGGCGACAAACGCCGGCGCTCCTCTGCTTCATCGACCTGGAGGGCTGCTACTCCGCCAAAGACGTCACCTACAGGTTCGCCAACTCCTCAGATATGTACCCAGGTCGTTGGACAATTTGTAGCAGAATTTCCCCATTGGGTTAGTAAAGGGCGTTTGTGCATTGCCTGCCAAATAGGATGCCCACTACTACAAGCTAGCTGAGTGGCCTCATCGTGCGATGGATGATCGAGCGAGCGGGTGGCCGTGCGTGGTTGTTGACCTAATTTGCGTTGGCATGCCTTCTGGCCGCTCCTTTTGAGTTCCCTCGTGTGCACCATTGAAATTTCAGATAAATTCCATTTGCTGATTTTTCTTTTGTACTTGCAAAAAAAAAGAAAAAAATTGTGCCATTCTATTCATGCATGCACCATTGGCATTACAATCTTTACATATGCATACATATGCGTGATGTTTCTGACTCTATGCTATGCCAACCTGCTTGCACGAACGTATAGATGATCAGTCCACATCTACAGATGTAGATGCCTGTTAGGATGTGGAGTAGAGTATTCTCAGAGCCTAACTGCTCCACTAGCCAGCCCATTGTTGGTACCGGATGGATAGCAGCAGTATCATACAGTATATGGAATAGGATTCATCGTACATGTTAAAATAGAACATGTCCATACGACGCAAGCTCAAGATACTACTACTAGTAGTGACAGTATAGCTGTATAGTAGTGTGGATCAGTGTATGTTTCTGCAATTCTGCTGTCGACAGTATTTTATTTTCATTTATCGAAAAGGAGCGGTGCTGCCGGCTGCTATGCTAGTGTGCAGTGCATGTGCTGGAGTAACCTGACATGCTAGTGTGTAGCTGCCAGTAAGAATATTCCCAGCGATCAGTCGATAACGCAACCTGACACGCGTGAAAACTTACTTGAGCAACATGCCCTTCTGTCGTTTATGTAAGATTCCACCGTGATTGGCTCTTAAAAGCGCCACCCTGCGCTAACTGTTGCTGTTCTACTTCGCATTTACTCGAGACACGCAGTGTCACGTAATGCTGCTGCTGTGCTTGGTATTTGGTGGATTATAGAACATAACCGAACCAGCAGTTGAGGCTGCGTTTGGTGGATTATAGAACATACCTGCTAACTTGCCGTAGATCACATTCGTATAGGAGGAGAAAATTGTTGCGTGAAGAGTAGAATATCTTGCATCAACCGGTGAAGTTACACATAAATAAATACTCTAGGACATGATTTGAACTTGTAAAGGCGTACGGAGCGCACCGAACCGTCATTTATATACCACACAACGTTCCTGTTCAAAAAGTAGGACGGTAGCTTCAGGTTTGTATATAAAGCATCTATGTCCAGTTTGATGATGTGTGTTGTTTGTTTCTTACTGGCAGATGTGGATACTGTGGCTACACATTGAACTTGAGCTCCTTAACACGGAACACGGCCAACATTGGATCCAAGTACGGGAAGCAGATCAGGAAAGGCGTCATCTCATTCTTCGTGATTTTTTGTATTGTGTGCCTTGAAAAGCATGGTTGCAACCATTCCTAAGTTTTTGTTCTTGTTCGATCAGGACCCATCAATTTGTCCTATCCGAGTGTTGATTTAAAAAAATTCATAATAAGAATTCTGAAGGCTTCAACGATCCTTTTCACAAACGGATTGAGTTGAAATTGCATGCTTTATCTGATAGGTTCTCTCTTTTTAATTATTATTATCATTGTGTGTTGATTATATGAGGTGTTAGCTCTTCCTAGACCTCTCATAATTTCACCTATAGCTATCGAAGCTTAGTGGGAAGCATAAATAAATAATTTTTGGAATATCTGATAATTTTAGATAGTTGCTGAGGCAGACATGCTGGTCCTCAGGTCAAAATATATCTTTGCTTGATCTTCGTATAGGTGGAATGACTATAACTGAACCATATGTTCTGTTTTATCATATATAACTGAATCATGAGTTTGTTTCATATTTTAAACCTACATCTTGATGATCCCTCATGCGTTGCTCTCACTACCTCCTGCCCCTAGATTTCCAATTGCCTTTGTTTCCTGTTCATTTAGTTAATTAAAACTGCATGTGTGCGTGTAAGTATATTAATTTGCTGCTATTCATCTTCAAAATATATGGATATACCTATTCCTACAATGTTTTGATTTCCTAGGTAGGTCTGTATTAGGCAGTGTTTCTTCTATGAAGAACTGTGCACTAATAATAGTGTGAGATTGTTATTTACCCTTTACTTTTTTGGTGCTGGTTGGTGTGTGTGCGATATTAAGTGGATATCGTTTGTCATTCACTGTTATTTACTTATGTGATCAGCATCATTTCTATGTAGATATGCAACTCTTGAGTATATTGTCCTTATATTCCCCTTTCATACTATTCCCACTCAAATCAAAGCTTCTGTATGCACTTGATATTTGCAATGAGACTTGAGAGAACTTTTGTATGCATTGAAGTTTTCTCTAATATAGATTTATCAGATCTCTCTCTAAACTTCTCTAATAAAAAATGGTGCTAACTGTTAAAGCTCTTCGTGGTGACATGTTTCTTTTACCAATACAATACTATATTAGCACTCAAGGACTATTTGAGTGATAGGCTATTCATAATATTAGAGAAGTGAACTGATTAAGCTATTGCTTTCCCCAACAACAAAAAATAAACAGGCAGTTGAACAACATGAATCCCTTCACTTGAAAGCCTATGAAACTCTCGGTAGCAGCAGTGTAGCACACTTTATATACATGTATGAGGCTGGGTAGTTCAACTCTACTTTACTTCCTAACTCATTCATATATATGCTGGAAATTGTGCAGGTTCCATGGTGCCAAGTGGCCTCTGGCCATCTTGAACTGGCACTCCAGAAACAAGTAGATGTTGCTGCCGCACTCAATATTTGAAGTTGTGTTTTTTTCTTTTTTGGGATGTTAATCACCCAATTTCCCTGTTAATAACCTGAAAACACTTGCCTCCTCCCCAACCCTTGCCCCAGCCTACCGCTGCCGGCTTGCCGCGTGGCTGTCACCACAACAGCTAATTAGATTTTTGGGACTCTGTTTCTATGCTTTGCTCGATAACATTTTGGATATTGATTCGACACGCTTTATATAAAATGATTTATCTTGTACATTGCTCTGCCTAACTTGTATACATGAAACCATACTTTTCAAATATCGAGTATCACTGCTGAATAATAATGTCTTGTTTTTTGTTCACTGAATCACAATTCTTCTCTCTTTTTACCATTAGTCCATCTTACAGCCATCAATAAGAAAAACACTTATCTTCATATTAGGCTTATTATTTTCTTGTCTGCAGTATTATAATGTACATATGCTTTTATGTTCACTGAATCACAATTCTTCACTCTTTTTACCATCAATCCATCTTCTTACAGTTGCATGTTTTTTTTGGCTGTCCAGATGACCAAGCCAAAGGAGGAAGCAGCTGCTCATCACTGAGGACAAGTAACTCCAGCAAGTTGACGCCATAGATTCACAATGTACCTTCCATATGCCCATCCAGTTATGTGATTTGTTTCTTGAAACCCAAAAAACCCCATGCCCATGTGGGAGCTGAACCATAGTTTTTTGCTTGTGGAAAATAATATCCTTGGCTGAATCGACTTGAGGCAGTTTCTTCAAAATTCTTGGAAATGCTTTGGTAGTTCCTTTCGGCGAGAAACTGTTTCGTACTGAAGTTTACTTGTACATGTGTGGTTTGCTACTGTTGCTTTGTTTGGGTTGGGTTGGTTCCAGCAGGGAGATGTGCACGCACACTAGCAGCATGAGCTAGCAGCCATGATTGCTAGCTAGCCACCACCATGTAAATGTAATATTAGTCAGAGTAGCATATAACGTATTGTAATATTTAGTGTTGTTTTGGATGAATTTCATCCGCTCTAGTATGTTTGAAATATTGATTGTGTATATAACTTCAATACTATGAAATGGAAACCTGACCAGGGGGACATTTTTATGAAAATTGTTTGACAAATTTTGAAATTTCTGATGTGTGGGTCCAATTTTGATGTCAGCATGACGAGTGGGACCAATCTGACCTGTGGGGCCAGCACAAAAATAATATGGCTGAAAATAGAAAATTAATAGTAATGGCCCAGAAAATAAAAAAGTCGAATTGTTGGGCCAGGCCCATGTATCTGACCAGAATTAAAAAGAAAAACAACATTAAATGGGCTGAATTGTTGGGCTCAGCCCATATAGACACCGAATTGGACCGGGCTGAATCTTATCAATGACCTTTTCAATTGGTCGCAATTTTGCCACGTCGGATCCGACGTGGCTTGGGCAGACAGCTAGTGAGCAAAACAAAAGTTCATGGGTTCAATGACCTTTTGTTTTGGTCGTAAACGTCTACGACCTTATCCCGAAGAAGGTCGTTAATATCAGTTTACGACCGCCAGCTTTTGACCTTCTGTTTTTGGTCACAAAAAGGTCACAAATGAAAAACAATCACCATTCAGTGACCAATAGTCAAGGTCACAAGTTGACATATTTCTTGTAGTGCCCGTCCGGTGGGTCCCTGCTGTCAGGTGGAGGAATAATTATTTTCCACGTAATAAGGAGGCACTTCCTTGCGGCCGTCGTGGACCCAGCTGTCAGCCTCTCCATGTACAGTATTCTTCTGATGGAATTCGGTCATTGACCACATTGACCACGCCGCGCCGAGAGCACCACGGCGGTGGACGACGGCGAGGCCTAGGAAGGGGACGACGCGGAGCCGAGGAAGACGCGGCAGTGGATGCCCACGCGTAGAGGAGTAGGAGGGTTCACTGTTTCGGCTGTGCTGTCGCCGCCGCAGAATAGCAGGGGGTGTGGGTGAGTGTAGTGGAAGGATGGCCTGGCCAGCAGTGGGAGTAGTATGGGGGCGGTGAGGCCTCCAGGGCAGCACAACCGGCCACGGGAGGCAGGAGCAGGCGGCACGACCGGCGCTGCTTTGGGCGGCTAGAGCAAGAAGACCAGAGGTTGAAGAAGCACTATGGCCGTTGGATGGACATCGTACGGTCAGTCGAGCTAGAATCGTGCATATTGACTAAGTTGACAAAGCCCTTCGTCCCCGTCAACTTAGTAGGCCCACTATATTGGGTCCCAGCTAGCAGGGGGAGTATTCTTTTTTTGGGCATAATAAGGAGGCACTTCCTTGCGTGCGAAGATATAGCTGGTGGGTCTGAGCTATCAGCGGTGGTAACGTTTTTTCGCGAAATACAGAGGCCCTTTCGGTGGGTCCCAGATGTCAGGTGGAGGAATCATTATTTTGCGCGTAATAAGGAGGCATTTCCTTGCGTGCGGCCGTCGACCCAGTTGTGAGCCTCTCCATGTACAGTCCACTTCAGATGCATGTCGGTCGTTGACCACGTTGACCACACCATGCCGAGAGCATCATGGCAGTGGATGACGGCGAGGCCTAGGAAGGGAACGACACGGAGGCAGGGAAGACTCGGCAGTTGTTCCCAAGCGGAGGGGAGTACGATTGTACGAGGGTTTATTGGTTCGTCTGCCGTCGCCGGAGAATAACAGCAGGTGTGGGACTATGGGTGAGTAGAGGGATGGCTATGCCAGCGATGGGAGTACGTGGGGCGGTGAGGCATGCGCGGCAGCACATCCGGCCGCGGGAAGGAGGGAGCAGGTAGTCCCGCCGGCGCTTGTTTGAGCGGCTGGAGCAGGAAGAGCAGAGATTGAAGTAGCACAACGGTCGTTGGATGGACATCCAACAGTATACAGGCCATCTGTGGAAAGCCTCAAATCTGTGGAAAACACCATACAACCCATCTGCCATTATTTCAAATAATTTACAGCCAATTTGCTAATTCTAACGGGGTTTTTTGGAGCCCATATTCTTTTTGTTAGCATTATAGCCCATATTATGGCCACGGTTAAAAAATTATACGAAATTTTGCATATGTCGGTGTGGTCTGAACTATTTTTAATCCCGAAATTTTGAGTCACATTCAGATTGATTTTAAAAATAAATGTATATCAATATAAAATCCAATAAATTGTCCATGCATAAAAATTAATGCAATTTAAAATCTCGAAATGAAAAAAAGATATTTGAAACTAATTGTCTGTTTGATGTGTTTTAAAAATGTACAACCCATTTCTCATTACTGATTGGCCATTTTCTCGGCCATCCCAATGAAGCTCTCCTCGTCTTGAAGGATTTGCAGCCCAACAGGCCTGATAAAGCGACTTAGTTGACAAATCACAAAAAAACTGGGCTAGCCATTTTCAAAAAGAAAAAAAACTACTGGGCTGGTCTGTGGTAAACATAAAAGAAAAGGCTATCTAGACAGGCCAAAGTGTCCCGCACAGCCCAGTTGACACCCTGCTTCCGTCTCAAAAACAAAATAGATAAATGCCACTCCAATTATGGCGATCCATAAAAATGCCACTGCAATTTCCAAACTTTGAAAAATGCCACTACAATTTTTGCAAACTTTGAAAAACGCCACTGCAGTTTGCAAACTTTGAAAAACGCCACTCCAGACTTCAAAAAATGCCACTAGAAATGGCATGAAATGGCATTTTTCAAAGTTCGGAAATTGCAGTGGCATTTCTCGGAGGCTTTTATCAAATTAACCCAAAACAAAAATAACTGGGCGAGCTGTTGGGTCCCTGGTGTCAGCCGCTCGTTGTGCAATTCTCTCGTTTATTGACTACGTTGACAATGGCATGGGACCCAGATGTCAGAAATCCACTAGGAGGAGCCATTTTTTATTGGCTTGAAACAAGGAGGCACTTGCTTGCGTACTGCCATGACCTTGGCGGGTCCCTGCTGTCATCCTCTCCACGTACAATCATCTCCTGATTGTGTACGCGTCAACTTGCTAGGCCCACAAGTCATCCTCTAAACCCGTGGAGGACAAATACAACCCATTTAACAAAACAATAGCCCATTCCATAAGTTCAAATGGAAAGTTCAACATTCAGAGCAAAGTAACAGGTCTGATCCACGTATAGAGTACTGAACTTCCACGTTGACAACCATCATAGCCAAGTTAACTATCTACTCCCACTAGACAAGTACTAACTTACTCTTAGCTAACTAGACGATGCCGGCCGCCATCTGTGGTACACGCTAAACACCGGCACCGGCGTCCTGCGCCTCGCCTAGGATTTGCCAGAGGTGCGATAGGGCGCATTGCTCGCGCGCGTTGGCCCTTTCCATGCCGACGTGGTCCACCGAAGCTTCGGCTTCCAAGCGGGAAACCCACTTGAAGAGCTGGTAGTAAAAATCAGCGTCGTGAACGCGTGCGTACCCGATAGCCTCCAGGGCTATTTGCCGGGTGCCGGCCTCCATGTAGTCGGCCCAGTTGCGGGCGCTCTGCTCGCGACTCAGAGCTTCGGTGCGCTACTGCTCCATGTCCCGCTGGCGGCACAAATCGGCGATATGCTGCTCCTCCGCCAGGCGGTCGCGCTCTAACAACTCCTCCTCCTCCGCCATGCGGTCGCGCTCCAACAACTCCTCGATCTGTGCATTGCCATCTAAAGACAGATAGAATGCCTCCTCCCTTCGTCAGCCTTCGAGTGAAAAACCGAACACTAGTTCTGGCGGTGACCACCTCCGGCGTCGCCTACCGTGGACGGGCGGGGGCATGGCGGACATGGCGAGCAACGTCGGGCCGGTGAGGGCTTATGAGGATATGGCGAGTTGGGTGATGGTGGCACTGGAGAAGGCCAGGAAACAATACTTATAGGGGCAAGGTAGCACGACGGTCATCGGAATTCAATGCATAATGGCTTAGCGCGCCAGCTTGCCATGGAAAACTAGGGAAACTTAAATTATGACTATGCCGTCCCGTCCCGTCTAGGTCGCACGCCGGCATGGCGGTCAAACGAGTGCACTCAATCATGTCCCTCCTTGTCAATAATGATTTCAAGGATTTAAAAAGCCTGCAACAATTAAAGCGTATCTTTTTCGCATCAGTTAGCTGCCTTAATTACGGTCGGCTGCATGCAAGCACTCAGAATCGCTCGCAGGCAGTACGCGAAGCATCATGCAACGAGTCGCAGTCGAGGGCACACATACAGCCACTTAAATCGCTGGAATTAATTAGGCTTAAACTTCTGCATGCCGTTAATTATTGCCATGCTTTGGTCTTGCTGCTTTGCTCACGGGACTAATAAACCCGGACGGAGGGAGTACCTTGGTTGGTGAGAGGCTTGGATTAAGCCCTGCAAACCGGAAACGAGGTACTAGTACGTGCGTGATCTGCTATTTATTCGTGTAGGATCGAGTAGGTCGTTTCTTGAATTGAGCCCTGCAAACCGGAAAGGAGGTAGTACGTGCGTGATCTGCTATTTATCCGTGTAGGATCGATAGTGTAGCTTGTTAGTTTCTTCAGAGGTAGGCATTTTTATCCTTGTAGGATCGATAGTGTAGCTTGTCAGTTTCTTCAGAGGTAGGCATTTTTATTCAAAAAACTGCCACTTTGCATCTTGCGTCATAAATAAAACTGCCAGGAGCGCATTTGTAGGCTAGCTAGTGATCGATCAGTAACTTATAAACACTGAGCGAACAGAAATAAGTAACTGTTAATGCATCTGAATGATTCACAGATCATATACAAATATGTAGCTCCAAAAGCAAAGATCGGCCACTTCGGATCTTGCGTCGCAACTAAAACTAACTAGTACGATTCCCATACATAAGATCAACATGTTAATGCATCTCAATGATTCACAGATCATATACAAATATGTATCTCCAAAAGCAAAGATCTAGAAAAAAACATCTGTTCTTCCTACTAACATGGATTCTTCTCTTGGCCAACATTCAGTACATACTGAAAGACAAATTTGTTTGTGAAGTCTACAATTCCTCTTGCAAACGTAAGTGGTTTCACCAATAGCTGGAACCATGAGAATGAACCACACATGATGGAGGAACATCCAATGCAATATGTTTTGGTCTTCTCTCGATCACACCGCAAGACTATTTTCGGAATACAAACTTTAACTTAGGGAAAATGATGCCTATTGTATAATCAGACCAAAGCAATGAAGCACCTAGTGTTGGCCAGTAAATAGTACAGTACTACTTTTCTGCAGTCCATGAAGTGACTATCCAATCTTTGTGTCTATTTTCAAATGGCACTGCATGAAGTGACTATACTTTTCTCTTGTGCAGTTCAACCAAAATTGCGGACACTTTGTTTGTTTGCCAAATAGCAACGGGCAGACATCTCTGTCTGCACAAATATCAAGCAGCTAGTAAACATATACCACACCATGTTCGCAGTGATGGAAGAGGTGAAATCGATACACCGAAATTGAGCATCCAATCATTGAGTCCTGTCTTGCACCTCCAATGTAGGTCCACCCTGCCAATAAATTCACATGCAAACCAATAGTATTCCTATCTAATGACAGTACAAAAAGAGTAGCAAGATAGTAGCAAACCATAAACCTTTGTAATGAACAGCTCATAGTGCCACCAACTGGATATAAAGGTTTGGAAAAAAACATGCTCCTAATGTTAAACCAGTTGGACTTTTTGTGCAGCTCCACTAAAATCGAGCATCCCTGTTTGCATAGATATTGAAAGTGTGATTACTATAAAAGTGGCACTAGTTGAAGCATAGACTCACAAATATAAGCATTCCAATTTCTTAATGGGAAAAGGTAGCAAGACTGTTTCTAACCACCTGTTTGAAGGAATAAATAAAGCAACAGCGGCTGATGTCAGGAAGGCATACATAGTTTTTTCTGAAAAACTGAGCCATTCCTGACCTTTCCTATTCTTTTAAGCAAATTTTGTGCAGTTCTACTATAATAAAATGCCATCACAGCCTTGACAATTTAGTGACAATGTACAAAAGGAAATGACTTAACATTACATCATGATGTCGGGTATCTAGTAGACAGGCATTAGATACAAACATATAGACCTCCTCCGATAACATAATGAACATTAATTTTAACAAAGGTGTGACTAGCTTTACCGGGATAATTTGAGTGAATTCTACACCTTCAGTTCCTTAATATAAGACGTTTTCGTTGTTCAATTTAAAGTACCCAAACGTCTAGTATTTAGAAAAATAGGTAGTAGTTTTCTTGAGCACATATCTAGGAAAGCTTGCCACACTTTATTTATGTCCATATGCTAATGCAACACCATTCGAATACTACAAATATACACTAATCCAGTGGCTAGTGCAACAGAAGAGTAGTTAGTTTATTACAGGGTACAGTACAATGGTTTTAATGAACAGATTTCAATAAACTCTAGCACTGGAAGGTTTCTATAAGAATTAACAATACAAAATGTAAAGGTAACAAGTTTCAGCATTGGTATACTAGTTGTGCATGAGCATTAAACCAAATACAGCCGGAGGAGGAGGTAACTAGCATTATTAACTAATAACACTATAAAAAAATTACAAACCATGTACCTCCAAGGTAAATATCATTTAAAACTTGGGGGGACCTTAAAAATCGCTATCCCAATCTTGATAATCGATCAAACATAAAACTTGATCGAACGAATCAAGAGAACAGCCGGAGGAGGAGGTGCCCACTCTTGACCTTTCCTCTTGTCTTCATAATTGTCTGTGCAGTTTAACCAAAATAAAATGATAGCAGCGCCTTAGCATTTTGGTGACACTGTACAAAAAAGTTAGCTTATCTCATGAAAGTGAGGTATGTAATCTATAAGCATTAACAGTGCAAAAATCTGAAGGTAGTAACAAGTTTCATCGTTGGTATACTGGTTGTGCAACAACATTAGAATGCCTTAGCTGAAAAATATTTAATACATCCACAATCAACAGCTAACCCTGAAATGATCCAGTGACATTAAATGGCACTGCTTAAATTTATCTATGGCATTAGACTGAGAGCGGCATTAGTTAAATGTGGCATCACTTTAGAAGTAGCATTGCTTGACTTGACTGATGGCATTATACTAACAGCAAAAAAAGTGGCAATAAGAGCATGGGAGGCCCATTCGGATAGTTTGTGCAAGGTTGTCAGAATCGCGATTCTGTTATACGATTCTACGACTTTATGATCCAAACTAACCCCTATGATTCTACGATTTTAGTTCATAGAATCTACGTTTCTACGATCCTGATAGTGAAGATTCTACGATTTGTGATCCTACCATCAGAGCTCCGATCCGATTCAAAATCACGATTCTGACAACCTTGAGTGGGTGCACTAGTACGATGTACCTCCATGGATGTAGAGTGGTGAGGGAGGTATGGTTGCCCAGAGCAACAAATATCCAGGCAGCATATGTGGATTACGTCCCATTTTTGTTCTCTTTAGCCACCTTTTTCCTATGCGAGGACAAGAAACCGATCGACCTGGTCATTCTCTATTGCGTTGTCATGCCTTTCTACCCTTATTCAACCAAGAGACACGATACTCGTTCCTTAGCTACTGATTTTCCCCTTTTCAACCTAGATGCGGGTTCGATGCCTACTCTCTTGGACACTACCGTCTCCCTTCCTTTCCTTATTCAACCCAGACATGCATTAGTCTGCATGAAGTAGGGTTTCCTTTAATAGTGCCAATTATGGTTTTCGTCTGCGTGGCCAGCAGAGCAGAGGATAGCAAATTGGGAAGATGGTGGAGTGGAAAAAGATCCACATGCAACGACGTGCCAGATGGGGCAATAGAACAAGGGTATGGTTCGAAAAGAGGTAGCATACCTCAGGGTCGGTGGGAAGTGGCTTCGCTCGTGGTCGTCATCCTCCGCACACACTACGACAGCGAGCTCGGGGACGAAGGCCATCCCGCGCGGGCGCTAGGTCTGAGAGGACGGCCTTGTCATCAGTGCGTGACCTCGCTCGCCGACGACGAGTGCGTCAACGCTGCACGTCCTTTTCTTCCCCGGTGGATCTGTGACCACCGGTGAGGAGGGAGAGAGGGGCCGTCTTTTTTAGATCTGGAGAGAGGGTGGTAGTGTGAGAAGCAAGTGGGCAGCCCTTGGAAAGAAAGGGCTGAAGCTCCAGCCTATATATCTTCTTTATACTACTAGTACTGGAGGTGGAGTAGTGGTAGAGTAGTTTATATTTTCTCTGCGTACAGTACCAGTTAGTAGTGCTTCAAAACTGAACGGCACGCCATTAAAAAAATATAGGTCGATAACTAATGCGGCACCTTGGGCCAACGCGGCGAGATCGCATTTTGCACGAGAAATTACACACCCTGTTTCGTTGACATGTGGTCCCGTTCCAACATATCAGTGAGACGACAGCGAGTAGTAGGAGTATTTCCGAACCAACGTGTAGGCCAGGTCGCCCCTTCATGAGCCGTGGCAAACTGGCAACCGTCCACCGACTCTTTGCCTTTCCCTCTCGATTTGGAACTGCTGTCGCACGCTCTTCCTTTCCCTCCTCCATTTTCCTTCAGCCCTTCACCCTTTCTTCTGCCATTGTTCGATCGTCTTCTCCACGGAGGGAACAGGACGGAAACGACCCCGTTATTCTTTCCCTAATCTGAAAGATGACGTGGTGGAGGAACTCATTGATCGGTGCAACATCAACACCTCGGCTAGCATGGCAAGTTCGTTCAAGCCCATTCTCGACTCAACTGATAACATCATTACAGGGAACCCAAGAGGCAAGGAGCGGTTTGATCTCCCCTATCTTCTTCGCCATGACCATGATGACTGGCGCTGTCACGACGGAGGCCTCGCCCTGTGCCAGTTGATGCTGCTTGATAATGATACGTATGATGTTAAGATGCCATCGCTTGAGGGCAAGGATTGGGCAGGCGCAAATGGAGATTGGGTTGTTTACATTGGGTCCAACTGCGAGTGGGAACTTGTGAATGTGTACACTTGTGACCGGGTTCCACTTCCAAAAAATTTAGCAGACTACCCAGAGGTTGAGCACACCGGTATTGTACGCACGTTCAAATACAATCATGGTGACTGTCTTCTACGGAAGATAGCAATTTCTCGAGTACCCAACCGCTCTTGGAATTACAACAACTATGAAGTTGTTGCTATCTTCGACAAGCTTGTTGCCGTACTTAGTGGTTTGACTGGATGGATATTGCTCAAAAATCAGTTTCTGTACACAGATGAGTACTGTGATGCAATTCAATGCGAGGGCCTTGTGTTTGCTGCCACCACTCGTGTCACTGTTTTTGCATGGCATCCTCGTTGTTTCAGTATGTTTGTCTTCCACCGTAATTATAATTGTTTCATCCACATGCATGCGGGTTAGCAAGTTTCCCTTTATGCTGGTCATAGTGGGGAGTAACTTAGACTAGTAACATGCATATGTTACTAGTTTATGTTACTACCTCTATAGTGCATAGTATCTTAGATTAGTACCATAGGTGGTCTCATTTATTGCCATGCATGACACATAGTAGCATCACATTTATTATGTTACGGTATCTACCTATGTTACTATAACCATCTCTCTCTTCCTTAATTGCCTGCCACATAAGCATGTTTGCGAGTCCCAAGTGCATGATACTACTTATGTTACCCCCACTATGGCCAGCCTTACTAATTAACCTTCTTGTGTTTCCAAGGTCCTGTGAACATTCCACCACCTATACTTGAAGATTTTTATAACCAAGGGGGAGATGATGATGGTGATGATCACGAGCATGAGGACGAGCAGCGCCCATATACTATTTGGCGCCTGGCAACTAATTTCGATGGATCACCTCTTCTCATGTGTATACAGCCCACTGATGATGTTACTGCTAAGGAAGCAGGTGTAGTCTCCCATGGTCGCACTCTCCGGACCTATTCCAACACCCGTTGCATGGTATTCGGGATGGATACTAGTGTGCTAGCGCCAACTCCTTCTCCCTGGTACAGAATTGATAGTCTTGGAGAAAACTCGCTCTTCCTTGGACAAAACTATCCAATGATGGTGAAAGGCGATCCAACTGCTGTTGACACAACGTTACTACCATTTATGAGAAGCAATTGTGTCTATACCTTGGACATTTGGGTGGTTCCCTACCCTGCTACTGATATAGTAGGCCGCTTCAGCCTCGATGATCAGTCCTGCGTTGGTCTCCAGATCGACAATGGATGGCCCGTCCTAGAGAATCACTTGTGGTTCAAAGCAAGCATTTCCAACACCGAGGAATGGTTGAGTTGAAGTTCATTTCATTGATTGTTATTTGTTGTGTGGTGAAAACATTAGTATTTATAATGTATCCTCGTTGTCGATGTGGGTTGATGACCTATTGTATGTAATAAAATGATATGCCTGTGATAAACTTACTAAATTTATGAATGGCTTTCGAGTTGCTTCTGTGAATGAGTGGTGCGACGAGGCAAAAAAATATTTTCCGAATACATAATTGTACGTGCATTGCAACAGGTTATCGGATGAGGCCAATCAACAATAGTAGTACACTATTTGTACTAGCTTCACATGCTTCGCGCGTCGTGCTGGTGTTTTTATTGTAGCCATATTGTACTACGTAACCAGCACCTTGAATCCTCGATACTAGTAGTACTATATAGTAAGTAGTAGGAGTAGTAGGGTGGCATGGGCCAGAACAAGCATTCACGTCTAGGAGTACGGCACGCGCCACAAGCACGACTTCCATCTGACACCATATTTCTTGGCGTCCGTCCTAGAGCAATCTCTTCAACCTCATCGTTTCTCTAACTCAGCCATCGCGCGGCGGGTGAGGTGGGGGTTTGACGATAGTTGGTTTCCTTAACTGCGGTCCCACTTGTAAGGCCAACTGCAACGCACGACCCCAAAAGGACCTCCATTTTGCACGAACTCCAACGATAATTTTGACTAGAAAAGCAAGACCAAAGAAAACAAGAACCACAAGAATACATTTTACTACTCCTGTAAGTTGGATTAGTGCCTTCTCGATGCATTCATTGTTGATCTGCGGAGGCTCGATCTTGTGTGCTTCTTTCTTCTTCGAGTGTAAAGAAGTAGATGTTGCTTCCTCGCATCTAGTCTCATGTCTAGCCTCTATTCTAGTACTCCCTCCGGTCCGTTTTTCTCTGCGTCTAAGCAGCAACACGCATACCAAGTAGGAGTATCAACAAGTGCACTAATCTCATCTATAGCCTCTGTGCTAGCTAAAAGTGATAGAACATCTACTAAATTGCGCTCTATCAATATATGGATGTACTCTTCTTCCCAATACAAAAACTTGCATCCATTCTACTCCCTCCGTTGCACAATACATGCCTTCTATTTGTCAAAATATATATGTATCTAGACATGTTTTAGTATATAGGTACATCCATTTTTGGACAAATGGAAGTCAAGTATTTTGGAACGGAGGGAGTACACAATAAAATTTTTAAGTTAGCACAACTAGTCTAATCCGAGAGCACAACCGAAGATTTGGTCGGGTTCTTCCTCCTTTTGCCGACACGTGGGACATCCAGCATCCAGGTCGTGTCATGAAAGAAAATAGAGTGGTAGTTGAAGCCACGAGATGTGCATCTTGGGTTAAACTGTAAATAGAATCTTACTACTCTTGAGTAACTCCAAAAGCGGCCACCGAAGATCTTTCTTGGATTTGTTTTTCATCACCAGCACGTCGAGGTGAAAGATGTGCAGGTTCAGTGGGTCCGCTTGCGTTTTCACTGACATGTGGGACCGCATGTGAGCAAACAGACGATGGGCTCCGCGCGTCCGCTGGCTAGCTGAGAAGGAGATAGAGGAGGGCTGAGCACGGACTGCAGGAAATTTGTTCTACGTACCCCGATATAGGCTCGATATAGTGGGGTGGCATGGGCCATAACTAGCATCCAAGTCTATCAGTATGACACACGCCACCCACACGAGTCCCATCCGACACCAATTTTCTTGGAGTCCATGCTACAACCATCTCTTCTCCCTCCTGTTTTCTCAGCCATCGCACGATGGGCGGGGTGGGGGTTTGCCGATAGTCGGTTTGCTCAACTACGGTCCCACTTGTAAGTGAAAATGCAACACCGCACGTATTCCCACTTGAGCGGCGTGCCGGACCAACCGTGTGGGGGTGCGACGCGAACACGGCAGGCTTTTCCTTTTGAAATCGTAACTTGTAAAATTTGGTTCTGCTCCATGGCGTGATTGATAGATAGAAAATAACGATTTTTCCTAGAGTAATGAGAAGTTTGGTTCTGGCGCCGTTCATGCATGGAGTACATAGGAAAATTATGAAGTTGATGCGAAAGGTAAGATAATTACTGTAGTATCATATACTACTACATGGATTTGACGGAAAGATAAAAGTACATACGGATCCATCAACGACATCCTCACGCCCTAGTGCGCCGGGTCACCAACCGACATGTGAGGAGCAGCGGCGTTGGCGGCGAGCTCAACGTGCTTCTGAACAGTGCCGTCCAAGGTTGCCCTGCGGTCCAAGAAGGCCAGCGTCCTATCGTCCTCCTCTTGCATGTAGTAGTCCTTTTGGAAGAGTTGCGCGTAGACGTGGGTGATTATGTCGATGGTGTCTTGCTGCGCCAGGCGCTGCACGGCAAGCACGACCTTGAGGTGGACATTCTTCGGTGCAACGACGGGCAGTCGCAGGGACACCAGTGCATCAAAGAGGTTGTCACCATAGTGGCCTTTGAGGGTGACGGGCATCGCAGAGCCTGGGCGCGTCGGCTGGAGGCTTACGTCAAAGTCGTCCGCGAGCTTCTTGACGACGATGAACATTTCGAGGAAACCGACGAGGACCTCGTCGAACAAGGAGACAAAGCTGTCGTCCAAGCACCCCCTCGCCCTGGCGGCCTCAAGCAATACTACCTGGAGACATTCCTCGTTGCCGGGCCGCAGGCCGGTCTCGTGGACCATCTGGCACAGCTGGCTGATGCTCGCGCTCATCGCCTCCATGGGTCTAGCTTAGCTTCTACTACCTCCGTCCTGGTTTATTGGTCCCCATTATAATACATGTCAAATTTTGACCATAGATTTAACTAACAAAATGTTTACGCATGTTACTAAAAATTATATCACTGAAAATTATGTGCAAATACGAATCCAAAAATATATTTTTTGTTGACATGCATCAACATTTTATTAGTTAAATCTTTGGTCAAAATTTAGCACAAATTACAAAGGAGACTAATAAACCAGGACGGAGGTAGTAGTCAACTGATCTTGCCATTCAAGTGATCACTCTTGCCCTTGGTTAGCGTGCGTAGGTGCGTAGGATTTCGTACTACTCCTCGGCCCTCTACTGCACCTGCCTTTGGCTGTATGATAGGTGGGCCAGCCACCCCTGGGCCCACGTGTCATTCACCCAAAGGCAGTTGCCGTAAGTCAATGAAGTTGCGTCCCCCTCCATGCCGGTGCAGTATAGTCATCTCACCGGACCTCTAGTTGGGGCCAAACGAGAGAAGTTTGATGTTTACTGGTTTATTGGTCCCCTTTGCATTTTGCGCCAAGTTTTGACCTTTGATTTAACTAATAAAATGTTAATGCATGTAAACAAAAATGTTGTGTAAGTCACATTACGAAAACCAAATAATCCCAAAACACTTAGGCACGGTGCATTAACTCCCTCCTTGTTTCTTATTTCGTGACATATCAACCAATGAGAGATGTGGGCCGTGCATGCTTTCAATGACTTGAGACTACCAAACATGACATGCAGTGTTTAGTTCATTGCATGTAATCCTATTAGTACTCTAGTTAGCAAAAAACATTAAGTTCTCTCGCCGATAGGAATAAAACACCATGTATTTATTTACAGAGGGAGTAGTACATTTTTTGTGACATGCATTACTAGATATTGCTAGTCAAATACTAAAATCCAGATGGACGTGGTAGTACTCCTAAATCTAGACGGTGGTGCTACTAGTACTAGTAGTAGTACTACCAATGTAGTAGTAGGAGTACTAGCACTGTACTACCCGTTGGTCAAATTATTACGTGCTGCTCCTCACAGTGAAGTGACAAGACCCTGCGCCGGAGATGACACCTGAGTATAGGCGCCGTGTTCGGCATACCATAGTCAGCCTCACCATCTGCAGTCACTATCATCATGGCTGTAGAGCTAGCCTGCTTACAACTAGCCCTGTTCGACATAATTTCCCGTGCGTAGATGCCCGTGCATTGCACGGAACACCAAGATTGGGGGTGGACGGCTCCGGCAGCGGCCATCGCGCCAGATTTTTCCACGGCCTTCTAGATGTGGTGGGGAGGAGATAAGGCTGATTGTGAGAGACAAGGAGTTGTTTGTAAATAGGGAACAAGTGCGGGCATCTTTTTGCAAAAATGGAGAAGCTTGGTTTGTATGCGTCAGATCTAGATCCGACGGCTATTGGTGAAAGATGGGAGGCACAACATCATCACCAACTCAGGACCTGTTTGATTCGCAGGATTTTGAAAACGCAGGAATAGGACACGGCAATATTACAAGTTTCAAACTGATATTACAAATGTTAGGAGTAATGCTGCACCTAGGAAGAGGGAATTACTAGGAAGTTTACGTAAGAACTTTCGTTACTTTAGGTGGATGCAGCGTTATCGTACAAACTAAAATCCACCGCCCTGACAAGTCACTAATGGGCAAATAAGTTTTCGAGTCTCTGGCCACTTGATGTTTCAAAAACAAATTCAGCTTCTGCGGAGACTTTGTCATTTAGGCTTAGACGCTTGCGGTGATCAGCACGCCATTCATTGTTGCGCCAGAGAACGCCAAACCTCATTACCTTGAGCACACTTGCCTCCAGAACAAAGAACCTGGCCAATTTAATCTCAGATGTGCTGCCTCGGTAGTCGATCAAATCAATTTCTGTAAGATGGAGATCAAGGCATTCGATGAGATTGTTATAGTGCAGCACATTTTTCACTTTTGGGTCTTTTTTTATCTGCAAAAGAAGAGAACATATTAGAGCAGCTGGCTGCATAAGATTGCCGTGTCATCAAGAGGTACCAATATCATTCGCTCATACGATAGGGTTGGCTGGCTAGTGATATTTTTTCACTCTCTCTCTCTCTCTCTCTCTCTCTCTCTCTCTCTCTCTCTCTCTTTCTGTTTCCTCTCATTTAACTAGGAGCACGTGAAGAGCTTGGGCATTTGTTGCCTTCCACTATGTGGCCGATGCCATATTTCGCAAAAGTATGCCACATAATATGCATCGATGTCAAATCAAAAGATTTTGGCACCGCTCTCGTGATGTGAGAGAGTTGGCACCGCTGTGCACACAGACCCACATGTATAAACAAATCAATCAAACCAACTACACCAGCCTCTCACTCTCCCAAACAAGTGTTTTTTATTGCCTCAGTCCTCTCTCTCTCCCACGCAGTGTTTTTTCATTGCGTGAGTTAATTTGGCACCGGAGCAAAGTAGGTGATCCAGATTGGGGCACCAGGTGAGCAATGGAGGGGCATCGATGCCAAATGCATCACAAGTGAATTTGGCACATGTTTTGGCCTACATAGCCCACTTTTGTACTCCCTCCGTCCCAAAATTCTTGTCTTAAATTTGTCTAAATACGGATGTATCTAGTTACATTTTAGTGTTAGATACATCCGTATCTAAACAAATGTAAGACAAGAATTTTGGGACGGAGGGAATACTACCTCGTATTTAGTATAAAATTTTGACCATAGATTTACCTAAGAAAATGCCAATGCATGTCACTAAAAATTACACCATTTGAAATTATGTTCAAATACGAATCCAACGATATAGTTCTTAGTGACATGCATTAACATTTTGTCAGTTAAATCTATGGTCAAATTTTGATACTACAAAATTGGAAGAGTAAACCAGGACGGAGGTAGTACTTGCTCTTAGGGTAACCATAGAGTTACTGGAGTAGTCTAAGTTACTTTCCACTATGACTAGCCTAGGCTACTATAGTAGTACAGCATAAAAATGATGCAGGTGATCACGTGAGAAAAAATACTAAAAACATTTCTTTCGGTGCAGTGCGTAGATGTAGTTTTGAACACTACACTTGTCATCGTAATTTGGGAAAATTACGAAAAAATTGAGCTACGTTGTGATTACCGTTTACTTATAGGAAAGAAGTTTCACCTCGATGAGTAGCTTCTCCGTGCATGGAAAGCATGTAAGGAATCCAACAACTTGATCCAGATTGGGGCCGATAGATTTTAGTGCTAAGATCTTCACTGTGCGCATGGACTGGGTCAAGCTTGTGGGAATCATTTTCTGGAAGACGGTCGTAAATACATCAAGAAGAAATTTAAAAATGTGAATTTCAAGAAGACGGAGAAGAAGATGAGTGTTGTACCTGAACGATTACGGATCCAATAAAGAGTTCGGAGAATTTGGCAGACGAGTACACCAACGCTGTCAATTTCGGCGCGTCAATGACCCTGATTTTTGTTGGACCTTCTAGATCCGATACAAGCAATCTCTCAAGGAAAGGCGCATTCTCAATGACCATAACGTGGAACAGCTGGAGTGATCTCTTCCCAATTGATGTCTTGTTGCGGGGCCAGCAAGACACATAAATCCATCGGAGATTCGTCGAGGCGATGTGGAGGCTAATGAACCCGTGGATCTGCTCAAGACGAAGGTACTCGAGCGCAGTACAGCTGCGGAGCAGGTGCTCCATAGCCTTCTTCGAGATGACAACGTCGAAGAGGTCGAGCTGCTTGAGTTGAGGGAGAAGAAGGGCGGGCGCGGCATTAATCTGGGGAAGATAGCAGGAGCTGAAGCTGGCGCGGCGCAGCGTTGGCGTGAGGCGGAGCGTGGACGGCGGCAGAGAGCGACATCGTCCAGCTTCAAAGCTGAGCTCCTCGAGCTGATCTAGGGCGGGGGATAAGAACCACTTGTCGAACTTGGGTTGGACCTTGCAGTTGGTACTGAACATGCGGATGTCAAGGCGTCTGGCTGGCCCAGGGTGCGATGAAAGGATCTTGGAGACTGCGGCCATGCGTTTGCAATCCCCGTCGCAGAGGCAGCTGTTGACGGTGAGGTTGAGGGGGACGCAACACCAGAGGGGGCGCCACTGCCGGGAGAGCAGGGCAGTCCGCATGGCAGATTTGGTGGGGAGGAGGCCGATGATGACGAGCAGCATGTCATCGGGGAGGCTGCTGATGAAGTCCAGGCTCGCCGGATGCGGTTTTGGCTCGAGCCACCTCCGCTTGTTGGCTGCCTCGCCATCCATCTGAACCGGCGACGCTGGTGTACACGTGTGCTGGTGTGTGTTGTGTGCTGGGTGTGCGCGAGTGTGTCCTAATGTGCATGCCGCCGCGTAGTGGTGAATTGTGCGCGAGTGTGTCCTTCGCGCGCAAGAAGTTTTTCCTCAATGCGCCCTCAATTTACTAGCGTGCGGGGTGCTACCCCGAGTGGTTTCAACTTTGTTTCCTTCACCGCGTGTCAGATGGGCCTCTAGTTTACTTATTTTCACCCACTGCCACATGGGCCAGCACACCAAGATACAGAACACGAGATGACAACGCAGCATGTGGATTGGTTGACCGGTCAACTAAACAATATACGGAGCTATACGCTGACACAGTGAGCGTATAATCCGTCGGTATAGAGAGTTCGAGTGAGAGGGGAGGCCCGTGAGAGATAGCAGAGAGAGAGAGAAAGAGCTACTCCCTCCGTTCGATAATGTAGTTACAACATTTTTTTAAGTCAAACTTTTGAAACTTTGACCAAGTTTATAAAGAAATTACTTGTATCTGCAATACCAAAGATAAATGATAGTATGAAGTAAGTACATGTTGTGATGAATCTAATGATCGTTCCAGACGTAAATGTTTTTCTCCACATATACCTGGTCAAACTTTTCTGAGGTTTGACTTTTCAAAACATCCATATGCTTATGGACGTGACAGAGTCCCTAACGAGAGAGAGAGAGAGAGAGAGAGAGAGAGTGAAAAAAGTGTGTGTGCGTGTGTGAAAGAGACATGGACAACACACGATAAAAGTAGAGAAAAAGCATGCGTGTCTTATGCAAACATATCACACATGCATCTTCGACAATGGAGGCAGGGTGAGGAGATAGTGTGTGGTTGTTTGGAACCGAGAGAGGAAGACCCCTAGCACGTGGCCAAGAGGGGTCTGACAAACAAGGGAGAGAGGTCGAGAGAGACGTACGGAGAAAATGCAGACATGGGGAGGAGAGAGTGTATGTTTGTCATAGAGAGATCCCCTGGAGATCGTGATGGGACTACATGGGTGGGAGATCGAGTGACAAGGTGTGTGCGCGATAGAAGATGCCCCGAGAGATATCGAGATAGACGTATGGATGGAAGGAGACAATACGTGTGTTCCTGATGGCTAGTAAGAGATAATCATACTTAGGAGGGGGGGAGTGCTTGCGCCTATGGCCCTGTTTGGATACTCTAACTCAGTTAGAGGTTAGAGTTAGATTCTAACCCTAACTAACCCTGAACTAACTCTAAGTAAAGAGGTGTTTGGATGGCAGGGTTAGATGGAGCGCGGATACGGCGAGGCACCTTCACGGGTTGTGCGAGATGGAGGGCGGGAGAGGACGACAAGCTTCGAGGAAGTGGGGAGGGATCTGCTGCGGGGAGAGCGAGAGAAAAAAGTGTTTATTAGTGGTCCCGAGAAGAACTAACCCAAATAAGCACCTCTTGGATGGGTTAGTTTTTTTGGATGGGTTAGATGCATCTAACCTAAACTAACCCTCCTGTTTGGATCTTTTTGGGTTAGTTGACTCCAAACTAACCCAAACTAACTCTAACCCATGGATCCAAACAGAGCCTATGATGGAGTGAGGGATTATGGTACTTAGGGGGTGTGTGTCACATGGAGAGAGAACAAGGGCGGAGAGTGTTGGATGGGTCTATATGTATAGCGCGAGCGAGACATGTGTATGTGTGAACCAGGGAGATATAAGGCCAGTTTGGCTTGCGTCGTGAGCATCTTTTGCGTGGCCTGGGGTTGTGGCTGGATTTCATGCACGCTTGTTTGGTTGCTACCCTGTGAAAAAGAAAGCCCGCCTGGGCTGGGTTCCCTTGCACTTTAATTAGCCTGGCTGAACTCCAGACACTACAAGTAGCCTGGCCCAAGCGACCAATTTCGAAAGCCCGACCGTGCCAGGTCTTGCGGCCACGAGGCTAACAGCAACATGGATGGATATTAGGGTTAAATAATTGATGCATGGATTGATTGATGGGACGTTGATGCTTTGCCTGGCCCAGGCATGAACCAAACGCTTCAGCACCACACAAGCCTGGCCAGGCAGAAATATTTTACATCTCACGTCCACACCAGGCAGTACCGGCCATCAAGGCATGAGGGTCAGGTCATGATCGAACCAAACTGACCCATAAAGTTTGAGAGAGATTGAGGAGCCCCGATAAGGCTGAGTGGTGCGTCAGATAGCTGAGAGGGGGAAAGAGATATTCCATCCGCTCGATAATGCAGTGCGTGTAAATTTTTTAGAAGTCAGACTTTGGAAACTTTGATCAGGTTTACGCAAATGTTATTTATATCTACAATACCAAAGATACAACATACAAAACTACATCTCATGGTGAATCTAATGGTATATGTTTGCCGTACTAGATGTAATTCTTTTTATCCATGTACATGGTCAAACTTTGTGATGTTTGACTTTTCAATAAATCTGTGTGGTATGGACAGAGGAGAGTGCCTCAGTCGAGACAGATCAAGTGCGTGTGAAGGAGAATGAGTAAGTGTGCAAAAAGAGTATGTGTGTGAAAGAGAAAGTGACAACAAACGATAAATTAGAGAGAGTATGTTTTTTCGTTTCTTATGCGAACATATCACGCATGCATCTCCGAGATGGAAAAGCGAGGTGAGGAGATACACGAAGATAGCTAGTGTGTGAATATTTGCAACGGAGAGAGACAACCCTGTAGCACATGTCTAATAAAGGTCTGGCCAACTAGGAAAAAAGGTCGAGAGGGGCACATGGATGGCATGGACGCATGGGGAGGGAGAGAGGGTGTGTTTGTGATAGAGAGATCCCCTAGAGATCGTGAGGGGACTATATGGGTGGGAGATCGAGGAAATGCGTGCGCGATAGAAAGATGCCCCGAGAGAAATCGAGATAGACCATGCACATGTTTGTGATGGAGACTAATATTAGCTAGTCATATACATATAGGGGGGACTGCGTGTGCCTAGAATTGAGTGCGAGACCATCATACTTGGCTACCCGGGCATGAGATTGTGTGTGTGTGTGCGTGTGAGATGGAGAGATAACAAGGGAGAGAGATAGAGTTTTAGATGGGCCTATCGAGTGCGAGTGAGATATGCATGTGTATGTGTGACCCAGGTGGATGGAGAGTTTGAGAGAGGGGGAAGAGCTCCGAGACGACATAGTGGTGCGTGAGATAGTTACGGGCAAAGAGCCATGGAATTTGTGTGCGTACGATGAGTGCACCCAAGATATCTAGCTTGGACTAGCTAGAGTATCATACATAGTGTGCGAGAGAGACCTATAGATGGTGTATATATGAATGCAAACTAGAAAGACCCCCCCCACACACAATGAGAGAGAGAGAGAGAGAAGGAGATGGAGAGGGACCAACAAGGTTTTTGTGTCGCATGCGTGCGATAGAATTGAATATTGTCGGCGAGAGAGTGAGTAAGAGAGAGAGAGAGAACATGAGTCCGGGAGAGGGGAGATCGTGTTTTATGCATCAAAGACTGATATAAACCATGTTTCGATATAAAGTTGCATTCAAATATTTAAATTGGAGAACATGTTGTCTGCAATCCACACATGAACGGATATATGCATATATCAAACAAGTTCATTAATTTGACTTTCAACATGTTCATGGAGTACTATAATACTGTACAACATGCTACTCGATTGAGGTGTTCAATTTTGGATTTAGTTCACTATTTTGACCTACTGAATGAGCTAGTTCATTGAATCGAGATATTTCATTTCGGGTTTGATTCGCATTTTTGAGTGGGTCAACTATTTGTCATACTAGATAATTCCCCCGCGCGTTGCTGCGGGATTATTTTGAAATTATTTTGTTGAAATTCGGTTGAGCAAAATAGAAGTAATGAATTTATTTGACTTGATTTTTTGATAGTTGCATAACAGTTTCATAAGATAAATATCATAATATGTGGCTAAATTTCCTTGGAGTTGTCAACGCTGGTGCCTTCTTCCTTGTGAACAAAATGTACATGTGGGATTCCTTTCTTGATGTAGTCGAAGATGTATGTGCCAGCCTTCAATGAATGATTCTTTGTCGTGTCGTCTTGAAAAGAGGCGCTGGTTATTGTCAGTTTCGTAGCATTCTTCATGTTTGTAATAGCCTCTATGTACCTTTTGTGTGCTTCTCTTGTTGGATGCGTTGCTGAAGGTGGCAGAACTTTTCTTGGTGCATCAGATCACATACTGTAGAAAAATAGTACGCAGGAACTTAGAAAACAACTATGCATGTAACAATCGTACCAGTTAGCTTCCTGCTGGTTGTCCATGTACTTGCAAAAGCCAATATTTAGTTGTAGGGACACAATGGACAATGGTATAGTTGTTCTTATATAGAGATGTGTGGCAGTCATAAAAACGTGTAATAGAAAGATATTGCTTTTAAAATAGTTAATACACAACAAATATAACAGAAAGTTATAGATGGTATTTATATTGGGGTTTTAATTAGCAGGTTAATGTACGTATTAATATCACACACGCATGTAAGATTTGGGCATGGTAATTGTTGGTTGGATTCCTAGCAAAGAAAATAATTGGGGGTTGGTATATAAAATATAAAACTTTCTAAGCGGTGAAGGCTAGCATGGGCGGCATTTTCTGCAGTTTATGAGAGTTTTGAGGAGATACATACTCTAGCAAGAAAAAACAGAGATGACATTATAATAGATATCCTCATGTTAACATTCAAAATGTAATACGAACCCAGTTTGGTATTTATAGATTTATGACTAAAAGTACCCTCGTACACTCATACACGTTGAGGAATGGGTACTCTGGTGATTCCAAAGGGCGAAAGGAGAAAAGACAAAGAGAAACTCAGTGCATTCAAGCATTATCCAATAATGAAGATCCTTCATGTATGATTGTCTCCTCCACATGTTAACATCTTCCATGAATAGTAAGACCCTTCCTGTTTGATTGTCTCGTCCATATGTTAACATCTGTCATGAAGAATAGTATAAGATTTCAGTCTAGGTGTTTCATGGATGGCAAATCTAAAATTTATAAGCACTCAAGGACAGAGCAGCAAGCAAGGGCATGATGCATGAAACAAAAGGTTTCCGGGTTGCCATGGAAGCTCAGCAAAATGGGTATGAAATGAAGAAATGATTTTTTTGCTGGTCGTAGGTATAGGACAGTGGAAGTTCCCATGCGTGTATTGCGAAGCATAGCATTGTTAAAGTTGGAAGTAACAAATAGGACGATCTAAAGGTTGGAATTAAAAATTGAAGTACCTATTTGGTATGCATGTTTGGCTTACTCCTGCTGTCCATCATTGGTTGTTTGATATTTGTTGTCTGTTTTGCTGCATAAGGAGAACCATCTGGCATTGTAATTATTTTAAGGGAAATAATTAAATTTTTTGAGAATTATTTTATATAGGTTGTGAGAAGTAATACATACTCTTTCTTGTATTCTTTGGAAGGACTATGTTCATGTTTCTTTGATCTGCACTTAGATAAGATAGATCTCTCAAGGGGTAAGTGAATCGATCGATAAAAAGAGAGCACGTATAAACCTGGTGTATCATAGGCATGTGAGTATTGCCATACCTGATAGATTTGGTGGCATCATCCTTGGTAAAGTCTATTCTTCTTTTTGCTCCAGACCTAATTAGAAGGGAGATTAATCAGTGTTATAAGTCTGATAAACGTTGCTCTCAAGATGCTATTGCTTGATCGATGCCAAGAAGTAGATGATAGAATGAATGTCAAGATATATTGTGTAGAAGAAAACTTATTTGAAAGAACATTTGTGCCTTAAAAACCTCTTTTCCTGTTTCTAGCCATATGTGTGCGACAGTTATCGGCAGCAACATATGGACTTGCTCGAGGAGAAGGATCGGCTAATGACGTACGACGTGGCAGTCCACGTCCACGTGAAACTTCTTGTGGATGACCAACCCCATGCCCAGTTGGATAACGTGAAGAACTTTCTGCGTTATCCATGTCAGGAGGCCTAATAACCCCAAGGAAGTGGAATTGGATGAAGGGGCCAAGAATGTAAAACGTACCAACAGAATACGAGCGCAATGCAATGTGTTGTGTGTGCTCAACGGTTTCGTATAGAGAATTAGAGTGCACCGTTATATATTGAACTTAGCAAAATTATATGAGATTGATATTGAGCAAAGAAATTTACAGAAGTAGCAACCGAGGAGAATTTGGGAATATTATGTACCTTTGGGAGGCAGAAACCAAATGTGCCTGTGTTTGCAGTGAGGGAAACCCAATGAAGATGACTACTTGGGCATCGTTGAGCACACAGTACCTGAGAAGTTGCAAATTTGTGATGCAATCACCAATATATCATACATAGAGAACATGGAGGAAATGGTAGGGATTTGCTCACCGGAGGTGGTATGAGTGATGTGGTACAGACCCGATGGGAAGGAAATGAGGTGAGGCCAGGCAGACTTTAAAGAGCAATCCATCAGTTTCTTCTGGAGATGGTGGGGAGGGGAAGTGGAGCGCCTGGAACATTAGTATTAGGAGAGGGAGCGTCCGACATCAATTAGTCTGCTGGCTGTTCGCTATCCATTGTGACCAGGGAAGATACACAGGGTGGGCCGGTGGAAGCAATGGGCTGTAGAGAGGATGCAGCAGTAGGCTGTGTAAGGTTGCTATGGCCCTTTTCATAAGAATATATGTAGGATTATAAGAAAAGAGAAATATTCATCTTACGAACAGAGTACAATAGCTTCAAGTCGACATATAGCGTGGCCATAGTCGGGAGCTCGATGTCGTTGTCAGCAAATCAGTAACCAAGAGGAAAGTGCATACATCTGGGCTGAATTAGCCGGGACGGCATCCAAGGGAGGAGGTGCTTGCTGACGCCGGCGCTAAGTTGGGATGGGCAGCAACGAGTCCATGGCTGAGCAGCTCGACATCGATCCCCAACGACGACACCACCGACCGCTGCTACGTTGTGAAGTAGCCGTGACAGACACCGTAAGTATGGAGGAGGTTAAAGGGGAGAGGAGGAAGGAGGTGGCCGCCACGGAAGGACTGGTGTGCATCGGGAGGAAGGGAGGTGCCGGCTTGGTGAGGCGTGGCGGAGAGGGAGAGAGCAGCGCGGATCTTGGGTAGGCGGCGAGGCAGAGTGTGCCGTGCGCGGGGGGAGAGCCGGCCCATCGGGATCCCGTGCTGGCGGCGCACCGCGGTGGACAGGGGAAACCGATGGAGACGAGGGACCGGAAAACAGGCGAGGGAGTCACAGAGGAAAGCGGTGGAGACGGGGGCATTCTCGCAGGAAAAAAGAGGAAGTGGAAGCCGATGGCCGGGCTGGGCTGCGATTACGTCCATCGTGAGCTTCTCTGGCTGGGCCTATGAACAGTAACTGAAGCCGACGTGTGTAGTAACTGAAGCCAACGTGTTCGTTTTTTGGTATGATGGGTCCTGCTTGTAAGCCTCTAGTTAAACGCTGACGGGGCAATGGTGCTGATGTGGATAGCCTGCATGTCAAGAGAAATAGGTTAGTGGGGATGAACTATTTAGGTATTATAGATAATAAATCTCTAGCAACGAGCATGTAAAAACACATTACTCCCGAGCATCATCTCTCCATCTAAAAAAGAAGTGGCAAGCTAATATTTCAAATTTCGATTCGAATCGACTTGGTAAGGTAGACGTGGATGCTCGTTCTCCCAAAATTTGAACGAACCGTTAAACATCCTCTCTGATCGGTGGAATTTGCCCGAGCAAATAAATGGGAGACGTGAAATTACCGTCCTATGTGGGACACGCATCAATTGGCCCGTTGTACATCAAGGGTAGGTTCGTAACTTCATCCAAGTGCGCCTTCTCCTTGGCCGAAATGACATGTGACGAATAATTCATAAACCATGGTCGGCAAAACACGCTCTCCTCGCCCGAAATAGCTCGCGCCCACTATTTCAAAACACGCTCTCCTCGCTCGAAATCGCTCGCGCCCACTATAGTTCAAAACACGCCCTCCTCGCCCGAAATCGCTCCCGCCCACTATTTGGGGAGAAGCAAAGTTACTCTACTATCCCCGACCCTCAGTACACAGACTCAAGCCGAGAAGCCTATAGGCAAGGTTAGAACTGTAACTCCCCCTCACATTTCAGACAAATGCGTCCATAAGACATGGTTCCACTCCCCTCCCAATCCCCCCCACCCCCCCGCCCGCCCCCACTCATACCTCGTGGGCACCAAATCACCTTCTCCCCGGGAAGCTCCCTTCTCCCGAGCCACAAAACCTCAGCCCCACCTCCATGGCGCCCCCACCACACCAATTTCACAGTCGCCCTCCTCCCTAATGCCGGAGACGCTGTCCAATTGCCGTCGTGCACTGGGTCGTGTGCCTCTTACTCCATGCTGCTGGTGCTGCGTCGACGACGGCCGCGTGAACCGTACCGGAGCCGATTCACCCCTGCTGTTGTTCACGGCGCCGGAGCGCTCCAACTCCGGATCCGTCCAGAGTCCTGGCGCTGCTTCCACGTAGCCGTCGACCGTCGCGACATCGCTCTTTCTGTGCCGCCGGTCGCCACCGCAACCGCGCCGGCCTCACTGACTCGGCAGCTAGACCTGCCTACTTCACCATGCCGCCAGATAGGTTGCACCCTCATCTGAAATCACTTTATTTAGGCGTCAGTTGTCTGAATTTTTATTCTGGGCCAATCGATTCCCAATGGGAAGCAACACCCCTCGAGGCGGCGGAGCTCCTAGGCTGTCAGTTGGCTGGTGTCTAACGTAAGGGTGCAGGGCCGCAAGTTCGCCACAGAAGCAACGCTTAGATGGCTATCTTTCAGAGTTGCGTGGGTTGAAGGTACTGCCGCTGCCAGATCTGGATGATGGGGAGTCTTTGTGGATTGGCCCGAGGGAGACGCAACCACGGCAGTGCGGTGGGGCGGGGTGCGGGGTTTTGGCCGGGGCCACAGACGGCGGAGGCAGGCTGCTCTGCCGTTGGTCGCTGGCTCTTCGGGGAAGATTCCGAACGGTGTCAGCCGGGAGGCACAAGACAGTCATCAAGCCATCCGGCATAGATCGGACAATACCAAAATAAAATAAAATCATGTGACCCCAATTTAGTCTTCAGTCAACAGACGTGTGACCACTCGCGTACCTTGTTGTTGATCTCTTACTGTATTTCTTCAGATCAATGAGATATGTTGTTCTTAACATTATGTGTTATCTGCATCTTCAGACACACCGTCTTCCGACTCACCGCAGCTGCTCCAACAAGGGAAGCATACACCAGAAGGGAGCTACAGTCCCCACTCAATGGTTCCCTGCATCAAATGCGCGTGCCCGACATGGACAGCCACAATAACTGCAGGGCCATCGAAAAGTCAGCACATGATGCTCACTCCTATGGATGGCAGCCAGATAGGTTGTACCCTCGTCTTACTTGTGTGCAACATTTATGGCTTTGTTATTCATCTAAGCATGGAAAATAGATCATCACATTTCACTGTATATTCATGCTGATCTCATACGGGTCTTGTTCAGGAGTTCACGTTGTTCCATAGTTCAGCTAAGATAATTGTTCTTTAGGTAACATTGTTCCATAGTTATCATCCATCAGCCAATGCTATCCCACAGGCTGGTGATTATAGTATTATACCACTTCTAGTATTACCTATGTTGTTCTTTAATACTTTTGTGTGCCATCTAGTTAATCTCGAGTACAAAGGATACATATTCTGTAGCTTTCATCTATGTTCTCCATTTAGTTTATGAGACCTATTGCTGCTAGTTAACCCTAGTCCTACTATTTATGTCGTCTCCTACAAGCACTCATTTGCATAAATCTAACTACTAGTTGTCTTCCATGCATGTCAGATATAATTGGACACACTAATATATCCACAAGAACCTCACGGAGCAATGTAAAGGCCAATAAACTTGATGTCAATGATACCCAATATGATGGAACATGTAAAGGCAGTTCTTCAGAAGACTTGCAGAAAGATGATGAATCCTCTTCACCCCGCAAGGTCCTTGCTCTAACTTGGCCTGTGATATGGGTACAACATGCATATAATGTCCTGGAGTGTATCTAGTCTGTTGCAATGCCATGTACTTAGCATGCTAATCATGCATGTAAATATTTCATGCCTTCCTGTTTTTCAGTACCTATTCCATTCATGATAACATGTTTTCAAATTCCAGTACTGTCATTCTACTCTATCGCAATGCCATCTGCTTAATTTGGACATCATGCTTCTGAATATCTTATGCATTGTTATTCATCAGTATGTACTTCATCTGTCTGCCATACCATGTTTTTTTACATTGAAGTGTTGTTCTAGTGCTCTGTTGCCATGCCATCTTATTTTCCCAATCATACACGTGTATGTTGCCTTAGTTATTTCTATACGTATTCCGCTATCATATTGTTTTACATTCAACTAGTTTTTATTGCTGTGTTGTCCTGTCGTATCCCTAGCTCTTACACCATACTCCCTCCGTCCAGATTACATGTTGTCGAAATGGATAAAAAAGGATGTATCTAGAACTGAAATACGCCTAGACCCATCCATTTTGTTCCGGATGGAGGGAATACATGTCAATATGTCATGCCTTTCTATTCTTCAGTACCTATTCCATCTCTCTGCTGTCGCATGTTTTATAATTAAAGCACCATTCTTCTATACAAGGCATGCAAGGGGAAGACGACTATGTTAAAATCTGAAGGGTTACAAACAACTCCTTTGCAAAAGATCCAAACGCTAGGAGATAATAAACCAACTCAAGTTTTTATAGATACTGCTCCAGCATAGAGAAACCCAACTCCTACTGATAATAAGCAGATTCCAGTGGCCAAAGAACTAGTCCACTCTAGTCTAGCAAAAATATGTCGACTCAATTCTAATAAGCGTGTGCGTATCCTTGCATCATGAAATTTTATAGCATGCTGATCATATTTTCTACATGTTTCTTACCCATCTCTCTTTTAGAAAAGAAGCTTAACAGATAGAAGAATTTCTGCAATGGTATCGTTTATGAGGAAAGATTCTTGCAGGAATTCTCTATGCTCCAATGTAGATGTAAGTACCTGTTGTATATCACTATATTTTTACATCAGCATGTATTCTGTTAATCGGCGTGAATCCAACCCTTATCTGATGTAAATTTAGTTGTAGCAAAATGTATGATTAAAGGCCAGAATGTTGATTTTTGTAAGGAAAACTGTCTGGTAGTTTTGCATCCTGAGCTGCATGAGTGTAATATCTCATATCAGTGGCTTTGAATACTTTGGTTCTGCAGTGGGTTTTTCAGTGTTTTTTTACTGTGTTGTCCTGTCGTATCCCTAGCTCTTACATCATACTCCCTCCATCCGGATTAAGTGACGCAGAAATGGATAAAACTAGATGTATCTAGAACTGAAATACGCCTAGACCCGTCCATTTATTTCTGGATGGAGGGAATACATGTCAATATGTCATGCCTTTCTATTCTTCAGTACCTGTTCCATCTATGTTGTAGCATGTTTTATAACTGAATCACCATTCTTCTATATAAGGCATGCAAGGGGAAGACGGCTATGTTAGAATCTGAAGGGTTACAAACCAGGTCTTTGCAAAAGATCCAAATGCCAGGAGATAATAAACCAACTCCATTTTTCATAGATACTGCTCCAGCACAGAGAAACCCAACTCCCACAAATAATAAGCAGATTCCAGTGGACAAAGAACTAGTCCGCTCCAGTCCAGCAAAAGAATGTCAACTCCATTCTAAGAAGCGTGTGTGTATCCTCGCATCATGAAATTTTATAGCATTCTGATCATATTTTCTACATGTTTCTTACCCATCTCTCTTTTAGAAAATAAGGATAAACGATAGAAGACTTCCTCCATTGGGATCGTATTCGAGGAAAATATCTTGCGGGAATTCTCCGTGCTCCAATGCAGATTTAAGTACCTGTTGTATATCACTATATTTTTACATCAACATGTATTTTGTTAATCGGCGTGAATCTAACCTTTATCTGATCCAAAATTAGTTGTAGCAAAATGTTAAAGGCGCCAATGTTGATTTTTGTAAGGAAAACTGCCTGGTAGTTTTGCATACTGAGCAGCATGAATGTACTATCTCATATCACACACATTCCTGAATCATAGTGCTTCTCTGGTTGCCCAATCATTCATTGTGTCAATGTTGCTTTCGTACTACCTTACCTGGCAGATGATAGTTGTGTCATATTGTGTTAATTTGGTGTAGGCTAGTTGCCCAAACTTTCGTTGTGTCATTGTTGCTTTCCTATTATCTGACTTCGCCAATGATAGCAATGCTAGTGTGTTAATTTTGTGCAGGCTACTGAAGATAAGAAGACAAACTCTGAAAACAGCAAGGCAACCCCATTGTTTCTTTCCAGTAAATCTAGGCTAGGTAATATGTCAATAACTCATGATTAATATGTTTGGTTCCTGTCCTAATTTATGTTATGATGCAATGGTCGAGACACTCTCCACTATCAATAATACAAGCCTGCCAAAATCGCCATCTGAATTTGTTTAGTATCCTCTGTCTCGAATGCAACGGAATAAATGTATGTTTGTGAACCAATTAATGGCTAAAGCAATGATGGAAATGGTGGATGAATTAGAGGTGCAGAGTCGTGCGACACAACAACTGATCAATGTTTTCAGAGACAGTGTAGCAAAGCAGAAAGAACTTGCCCACATGCTTATGGGCGTAATTTGTGTTGAGGTTGCAGATTGTTACGTTGTAGATGGTTAGGTTCTGCTCATTTATTTGCACTGGCATCAATCTTTGATTGCCAAGTGGATGTAATTTCTTGTAATATATGCTGGATGTGCAACGTTATTCCCTGTATGTCGTACCTTTGCTTGATCGGTTTTGGTCCTGTGCATAATTGCTCGTCGTAATGGGCTCAAATTATCTAATTTGGCCTAAAGACATGCACGCACTTTAGTGGGCCCATTAAGTTAATGGGCCGTTACTAGGCCGAAAGTTAATGGTCAGCCATCTTACCTCCCGGGTCGTTAACAGGCCAACATCGAAGCGGGTAACAGGTGGCCCCAATTTATTTCACGGGCTGTTAACAGACCGGTACTAAGTTTGGGCTACATATGGCCCAACTATATTGTAGGCCTTTAGCAGGCCGAAAGAGATAGCGGGTTTGTATTGGACCGTGAAGACCATGGGCCGCTAAGAGGCTGAAAGTCAGGTCGTATTGTAAATGGCCCAACTATGTTGTGGGCTTTTAGCAGGCCGAAAGAGAAACCGGGCTGGTATTGGACTATGAAGGGCATGGGCCGTTAAAAGGCCAAAACTAAGGTCCGACTACAAATGGCCCAACTCATTTATGGTCCGTTAACAGGCCGAAAGGCACACAGGGCCGGGAATTGGCCCAAAACTTAAATGGGTCGCTAAAAGGCCAAAACTCAGGTCCGACTACAAATGGCCCAACTGATTTATGGGTCGTCAACAGGCTGAAAGTGACACCGGGCCAGAAATTGGCCGAACACTTAAATGGACCGCTAAAAGGCCGAAACTCAAGTCCGACAACAAATGGCCCATCAGATTTATGGGCCGTCAACAGGCTGAAAGACACACTGGGCCGGAAGTTAGCCTAACATTTAAATGCGTCGCTAAAAGGCCGAAAGATGTACATCCTGAAAATTAGCCCATCCGTTAAATGGGCTGTTAACAGGCCGAAATCTCATCGGGCCGATATTGAGCCCAAATATATAGCGGGCTATTAATGGGCTCGAACTGACGATGGGCTGCAATGGTGTCAAATCTTTAACGGGCCGTTGACGGGCCGAATTGGCACATCTCGTATGGGCCGTGGGCTTAAATGGACCTGACACAAGTAGGCCTTATATGGGCTGGCCTCCCAATTTTTACTAGGCTAGCCTTTTCATAGGAATGGGACTCTGTTGGGCTGTGCCACGTGTCGACGTATCATAGGCGCCTTCTGTCCAATTAGTGGATGACATCTGTCCCAACGACGAGCCGACACGTGTTTCCTCCAGCCAATGATGATTTTACACGTGGAAAATCCCCATTGGTCAGGGCTGTTAATGGGTTATTGGATCCAAAACCCGACCCGATAGCTTAACGGTGTTCCGTTACGGTGGATGCCACGTGTCGGTGAGCCTTGATGAAAGAACTTCTGTGACGCGCGATGTATCGTCATGGAAGTGGACACTTCCGTGATGATAATTTTGGTAATGTCATGGAACACTTCTACGACAACACAGGTATGACTATCTTGATTCTGTCATGAAATCGTCATGGATGTACATGCATGACAAAAAACACGACCTACTGTGACAAACACGTATCATCACGGAAGTGTATTTTTTTTGTAGTGACATTTTCGTCTTGACTCTCCGGTAGAAACTTCAGGGCACTCTTTGAAGTACTTTGTGTTGGTTTAATAGATGAATATGAGATTGTGTGATGCATATTGTATAATCATACCCACGGATACTTGAGGTGACATTGGAGTATCTAGGTGACATTAGGGTTTTGGTTGATTTGTGTTTTAAGGTGTTATTCTAGTACGAACTCTATAATAGATTGAACGGAAAGAATAGCTTCGTGTTATTTTACTACTGACTCTTGAATATATCGAGCAGAAAGGATAACTTTGAGGTGGTTTCATACCCTACCATAATCTCTTCGTTTGTTCTCCGCTATTAGTGACTTCAGAGTAACTCTTTGCTACATGTTGAGGGATAGTTATATGATCCAATTATGTTATTATTGTTGAGAGAACTTGCACTAGTGAAAGTATGAACCCTGGGCCTTGTTTCCTAGCATTGCAATACTGTTTGTGCACACTTTTATCATTAGTTACCTTTCTGTTTTTATATTTTCAGATTACAAAAACATATATCTACTATGTATATTGCACTTGTATCACCATCTCTTCGCCGAACTAGTGCACCTATACAATTTACCATTGTATTGGGTGTGTTGGGGACACAAGAGACTCTTTGTTATTTGGTTGCAGGGCTGTTTGAGAGAGACCATCTTCATCCTACGCCTCCCACGGATTGATAAACCTTAGGTCATCCACTTGAGGGAAATTTGCTACTGTCCTACAAACCTCTGTACTTGGAGGCCCAACAATGTCTACAAGAAGGTTGCGTAGTAGACATCAAGGCTCAGCTGACGTGAGCCATGATGACCAAGGCCGGGCGGGCGCCAGGCAGGCGCAGAGCGCAGGTTTGCTCTTTGGTGCAAAGGAAGCAGGGCGAAGGCGCGGATTCCCGAGGAATCAGCCAAAGGTTTCCATTCTGGTGCAACGAGACCAAGACCTCGAGGACGGAGGTCATCAATGAGCCCACCGCCGTGTCACGACTAGAGGCTTTTCGTAGGCGAAGACTACTTTTGTTAGGATAGACTGTACTACTTGTACCCTTTCAAATCCGGCCGTTATGGGAACCCTTCCCGCTCATATTTGGGAAGAGGACCATGGCCACTATAAATAGGACTAGCCTCCACCATAGGGGGGATCAAAACAAGTAGAGTTAGCATACACCACACTAGCTCAAGAACACCTCACCTCCTGAGTCTTGTTCGTCCCCTGTACTAGCTCATCCTCAACCCATCGAGGCAATCCACAAAAATGCTGGAGTAGGGTATTACACCACAACGGTGGCCCGAACCAGGATAAAACTGTTGTGTCTCTTGTCCCTTTGAGCTCGACGCGCTAGGCTTAGGAGGATCGTGACTAGGCAGGCTAGGTAGGTTGAGATCTCCGCACGCACCCCCAGAGTTCGAACCTTTCAAGGGTTTGCAGATCCCACAATCCGACATTTGGCGCGCGAGGTAGGGGTGCATCGGATCCTATCTTCTACCACCACCACTCCGACACCTCCATGGCTCACGCACGCCGGGCTCGCGCTGAGCGTCGGGCTGCTATCGCCGCCCGCGTCGCCCAGACGGCTCGGACGGGGGATGGTTGTGCCTGCCGTGCTCCTTCTCTGGTGGCCAACACCGCCACGAGCCCTGCCAGCCACGAGCAGCAAGCTCCATCGCTGCACCTGTCGGTGCGGCGTGAAGGTCGCACCGCAACTCCATCGCTGACACCAGCAGCTTCGTCATCCCACGCGCGTCACGACCAGGAGGATGCGCAGGCCGCTCTACTTATGGCGCGGGAGCTCCTTCGCTACCGCCCGGTCAGCGACCTCTACGAGGAGTGGCTCGAGCGGATCGCTGAGCTTGACAGCGTTGCGCACGGGGGCTCTGCCAAGCCGGCTCGCTCGCTGCCTCAGAAACCACCTGCAGTGGGCGATGTCGCGCATGGTGCTCCTCCACCACCTCCGGCCTAGGGCGCCATCGTCGAGCCTAGGCGTATGGCTCTGCGGCGCGACCCGCCATGCCCTGCGCCAGCTCGGGATGACGTGAGCTACTAGGTGGTGCAGCGGCCGCAGGGGGGAAGCGCGTCTGCTTCCAGCACCCCAGCACTAGGCCCGGGTACCGTCATAGGAGGCGGCAGTGCGCGTGCACAAGGATCAGTTTCCACCCCCTCAAAGACCTCCGGTGGCCACGGCAGGATGCTGCACATTCACTCTGGAGCTCCATAATGTCGTCTGGCCAAGCAAGTTGAAGCCTAACCTGCATCCACGGTATGACGGTACCGCCGACCCTGCTGAGTTCCTGCAGCTCTACGAGCTGAGCATCAAGGCGGCCACCTGTTCCTGCAGCTCTAAGATCATGGCAAACTGGTTCCCAATGGCCCTCAAGGATGGCGCGCGTTCTTGGCTCCAGACCCAACCGAGGGGTCGGTTACTTCCTGGGAGGAGATGCGCAGCCCCTTCATCGCCAACTTTCAGGGCACTCGTGACCATCCGCCGGCCGTGGGTCACCTGCGCCGCATCAAGCAGCAACCTGGAGAGACCCTGCAAAAGTATATCCAGCGCTTCAACAATGTTCGCCTCAAGATTCCCAAGGTGTCAGACGAGGCCATCATCCCGCATTCACCGATGGCATCCGCGATGTCAAGATGAAGGAGGAGATCGCCATCCACGAGGACCTCTACAATACTCTGGAGATGTTCAACACGGCGAACAAGTGTGCAAGGGCTAAGGAGGGACGCCTCTCCCTCCTCGAGCTCCCCGATGCTGACCCAGAAGACAAGAAGACCAAAACCAAAGACGTGAAGTGCAAGGGGCCAGCCGTGCTTGCGGCTGAGCCAGAGACGAAGCACGGCTGCGACCACCCCGAGTCATCCAAGAGCAACTGGCCATTCTATGTTTCCCACAACGTTCACAGCCACAACACTAATGACTGCCAGGAGCTCAGGGCCCTCCGCAACGGGCGCCTCGGTCGACGCCCCGAGCACAATGATCGGGGCTATGGTCGTGGAGGCGGCCGTGGTGGAGGACGCTGGACGGCTGTGACTATCTCCAGGAGTGGCGCGACCAGCCTCGTGAGGACCGCTGGCAGGGGCAGCCTCGCGAGAGCAACTGGAGGGAGCAGCCTCGTGAGGATCGCCCTCAGGGCAACGCAGCGTTGCCTTCTCTGCCTCCACCGCCAAGAAGGAATGAAGATCACCACCAGGACGAGGGGCCTGCGGGCTTCCAGGAGCCTCGGGCCATTTCCTGCATCTTGGGCGGCTCACAGGCCCCGGCTTCCCACCGCGTCTTCAAGCAGTTCGCGCGCAAGGTGAATGTGGTGCTCCCCAAGCCTGAAGCAACTCACCCTCTCAAGTGGTCCAAGTGTGCCATCACCTTCGACTCCTTCGACCGGCTCAAGTGTGTAGCCACTACTGGCGGGCTTCCCATGCTCTTCTCCCCATCATCAGCAATGTGGTCGTCATCAAAACTCTCATCGATGGTGGAGCGGGGCTCAATGTTCTATCTATTCAGACGTTCGACAGGCTCCAGGTGCCATACTACCAGCTTCACCCCACCAAGCCATTCTCAGGAGTGACCGACAGGTCGACACACCCGATCGGGCAGGTTTGCCTCCCTGTCACCTTCGGCGAGCACAACAACTACCACACCGAGCTCATCGACTTCGACGTCGCCGACATCCGCCTTCCCTACAACGCCATCCTAGGGTACCCAGCACTAGCCAAGTTCATGGCGGCCATGCACCATGGCTACAATGTCCTCAAGATGCCAAGAAGCAGCGGCGTCTCACGATCACCTGTCAAGAGAAGGATGCGGTGTTCTCCCTCGAGCACGCCTTCCAGGACGCAACGGTCGAGAACCCCGAAGACGAGGACAGCGCCCTCCCTCCTGACGTCGCCCCCAAGACGAAGAAGCTGCAGTTGGGACATGGGTCTCGCGAGGAAGCATCACTCGAGGATGCAGCGCCGAGCCTCGCGTCTCTGAACGCGGCACCTTCACCCATCAGATAGGAAGGCGCCCCTGACGCTCCTCTCAGACTGGGCTCGGGGGCTCTCCTTTGGAGGGCCTCAGATCTAGCCAATGTCGCAAGAGTGGCGCTCGGGCACCATGTGGAGGCGCCCTTATGAGCACCCTTCCTAGGAGAAGGCAGCAGGCATGAGGCACCAGGCGTTCAGGAGTTCATCAGCAAGGCAATCGAGGAGATTCAGGAAGGAAGGGTTCGACAAGGCGATCGCCGCCCGCCACGTGGTGCAACTCACTGCCCTCGTGAGGGTAAGAAGTTTCACGTCTGCATCCACATTCCCAGGCTCAACAGGCCCGCGTCTCGGCCGCTCATATGGCCATATCGTGTCGGCCGATGCAAGGGTCCGCCTCACAGCTACGTGTGCATGTCTTTTGGCCTGGCGGGCGTGGCTGAGGCGTTCCAGCGCTGCATGAGGGATGCTCAGACGGCCTGCAAGGCCAGGCACCAGGCGGTCCTAGCAGAGATGGAGGAGCACCTTCAGGAGACTCTTGGGCCCTTCGAGTCTCCTAAGGCTCGGCAACGGAGCGGCTCATGAGGAGCGGCTCCAGCGGCGCGTGTTTTTTGACTACTTCAACACCTCTTCAACAATGGTACCAGGTGACATCTCTCTAGTTCGTTCAGTTTGGGGGCGCCCCTCGGGCTGCATCATCCCCAGGCCGTGTGGGTTCGTCCCTATGACATGTATCCCTTCCGCATTTATCAGAGCCAGTAACAATCCTTTGCAAGCTACTTTTGAATTATTGACTGCCTGACCGGCGCTTCATCGCTAAGAACATCTCGCGCCCTTGCAAGCCCTCCCGCGACCGCCTCATGATTAAGGACTGGCACAACGTCTGTACTCGGGTCCGTCCCTGCAACGTCGCTAAACACAAGTAGCTGAGCTCTGGCTCACATGCTAGTCCCCGTGTACGTCACCTCCCATGGCTCTTGGTGCCTTGTTCTTTCATGAGCTAATCACGGGTGGATGAGTGAGGGCGCGCGACCTGGTGCCCCTGTGGCCACGGGAACCGCATGCCAGTTGTTTTTCTTCAGGATCTTTGCTTGAGAAGACTGGGCACCACGTCTGTGCTCGGGTCTGTCCCTGCAGCGTCGATAAACCCAACGGCTAAGCTTTGTCTGGCGGGCCGGTCCCGTTCACTTCACCTCCTGGGGTCGTTGGTGTCCGGCCTTCTCATGCAATAACCTTAGGAGACTCATTCAGCGCAGGCTGCCTAACCATCTCACAAGACTAACTCAAGACCAGGCGCAACCCGCCTTGAGGTAGGGCCTCATGAGTCCTGCGCTAGCTCACGGGTGCCCATACACACCTTCTTCTGCCCTGCAAGCCACGTGTCAGGGCGGGGCTGTACTGCCCCGGGGGCTCTCCTCAGAGGGAGCCCCCTCCCACGCACTAGTGGAAGCACCATGCTCTGTGCTGCCGTTGACACTACCGAGGAGCGGCTATGCCCGTGTAAGTCGTAAGCGCTATGCTCCGCGCTGGTGATAAACAACTAGGGGTGACCTTGCGGCCGCATTGACCTTAGGGAGCCTCCGGGCTCAGTGACTAGCCTCACTGCGCTACTCTTCCTCGGGAAGGCAGCGCGAGGGGGCTGGGCACGGGGGCTACGCTCAGGTAACGCCTGGCGTACCCCACCTCACCAGGCCTCACGGGCCTGGTCTTCGCGCACCCCTCCCAAGCAAGAGCTCAGCGAGGAAAAGGTATGACGGTCTATTCGTACGTCAAGGGGGACTCCTGAGCATCGTGTCTCAGGAGCTTAACTAGTCACGTAGCCCCTCACCTCTTGGGCTCGTCTTGGTGATCCGGACGACTCAACGATGGCAGAGGCATGCGCGGGGCCGGGCCCTGCCGGCGCAGAACGCCAAGACCTGGCTTTCACCCTTATTTTTCAAGCCTTTCGCACGTCAAGGGGGACTCCTGAGAATCGCGTCTTCGGAGCCTAACTGGTCACGTAGCCCCTCACCTCTTGGGCTTGTCCTGGTGATCCGGACAACTCAACGATGACTGAGGCATGCGCGGGGCCGGGCCCTGCTGACGCAAAACACCAAGGCTTTCCCTGCACCTTTTCCTAAGTTGTTCGCACATCAAGGAGGACTCGTGAGCATTGCGTCTCAGGAGCTTAACTAGTCACGTAGCCCCTCATCTCTTGGGCTCGTCCTGGTGATCCGGACGACCCAACGCCGGGTGAGGTACACGCGGGGCCGGGCCCTGCCGATGCAGAACAACAAAGCAAACGAAAAAGTTGAAGGAGCATAATCTAGTTATTACAAGACATATTGTTCTAAGCAAATAGTTTTAAATGCCTCCCCGAGGCATGTTGCATGATACATGACAGACAGGGAAAAGCAGAATCGCCGGGCCACCTCTTCAGACTTGGGCGTCACCACTGCCCGCTAGCAGAGCCTCATCACCAGGCGCGTTACCCGTTCCACCGGCTTCAGTTAGAGGACCAACGACTAGGAACTTAACCAGCATGGCGTCCATGAAGCTCTTCACGGTGGCAGCAACAACATCCTGGGAGTCGGAGTCCACCGGAGTAAGGAAGGAGGAGAGGTCGAAGCTGGCATCCTGGAGATAACGATGGCTGAAGATGCATGTTAGAGCCGAGGAAGAAAGAGAGCGCGCCTCGCTTTCCACCAAGGAGGCAAACCCGTCGACAGCATCTTCAAGCACCGCCAAGACTTCGGAAAGCAAAGCAGCAGGGCTCTCCCTCGGGGTCATAACCACCGCCTTCTTCGAGGGATCATCTCCAAAGAGCGCCTTCTGGGCCTTGGGGAAACGTGCCTCGAGGAAGGTAAGAGTGCTGTGCTCCATGGCGGCCACCTTCTTGGCCTCGGCAAGGGCCGCTTGGGCTGCCTCCGCCTCCTCCTTCAGCTTCGCCAGGTGGTCGTGCTCTCCAGCTTGCTCTAAGGCCGTCTTCTTCGCCTCGGTGTCTTGGTTGGCGACGGCAGCCTACTGGGCCTTCAGCTTATCCTCACGCTCCTGGAGCTAGCTGGCCTGAGCGGCCTGCCGGTCCTAAAGAGCCTTCAGATCAGCCTCCACCACGCGACACTTGTCCTCAGCTTCTGCGGCCTCCTTCTGCGCCAGGTCACGCTCAATAGCGGTCACCTCGAGCACGTTCTGGGCTTCCTCCGCAGAGCCCCATGTCAGGACCCCGATCGTATGCCACACCGATCTAGCATGTAACACCTCATATCATTTTGCGGCCTCACGCACGATATTCCCACGGGTGTTGCCTTACCATGCCCGGGACCATTTGCGCCTTTTGGCACACGTATATGATAGTGTCGCTAGCATCCATATGACAAAGAACCTGGGCTGACATGACTAGTCGTGAACCAAAAGTGGCACTAACTTACAGGGACAGGCATACATGACCCAACAACGAACGTGTCGATCAACAACGAGTGAATTCGGGCTATAGCAGCTGGGCTAGCAGGACTCCGGAGAATCCGGGCTGTAGCAGGCTAGCAGGACTCCGGTAGACACCGTGTGACATTTCCCCGAAGGGACAGACAGATGAAAGAAGAAGGACACATGCCGGCCAGCCTAAGTGTTCCGGAGTAGTAGCAAGCTACCAGGGCTCAGTGGAAGCACTAGGAGACATTTCCCGGTAAGAGAGGCTACCAAGGATAAACAACTAGGTTGTCAGATCCCACACATACCAAGCATTTCAACAACATACACACAATATGCTTGATATGTGCAAATACAACATGGCATCACAACATGACTCTACGACTCATGTATTTTATTCAATAGGCTCCGAGGAGCGAGATATTACAAACATGGGTCTCATGGCCCCACATTCAAAGCATACAAGTCAAAAGCACAAGCGGAAGCTTAACATGTCTGAGTACAGACATCTACGAATGAAAAAGGCTGAGAAGCCTGACTATCTACCAGATCCTGCCGAGGGCACAAGATCGTAGGTGAGGTAACAAGCTAAAGGTCGAAGTCCACGTGGAACCACTAGCAAGACTGAAGTCTCTCTACAAAACATAAAATAGGCAAACATGAGTACAAATGTAATCAGCAAGACTTACATCAAAACTAACTACATATGCATCATTATCAACAAAGGGATGGTGGGGTTTAACTGCATCAAGCCAGCTTTGACTCGGTGGCTATCCTGAACTACGACTGCAAGTAACTCTTTTGAGGTGGCGCACACGAGTCCACATATTCACCATATCAGTACACCACTATGGATCCGCTTCGATCTTCCTACGAGAACGCCATCCATAGCACTCATGCTTATCTTACGCATTTTAGAGTATCCACTTTCACTTGTCTATGAACTGTATAGGCACCCTAGAGGTCCTTTACCGCGGATGCGGCTATTCGAATAGATCATATTAACCCTGCAGGGGTGTACTTCTTCACACACGCTCTCGCCACTTACCGCCACGTACACATCATGTATCTTGGCAACCTTCAAGCGAAAGCCTGGCGAGGGTGTCGGCCACGACCTGATTAACCACACAAGTCTCTAGTCCAGGTTTATCGCCTATTCGGGTTCCATCCGCAAGGAGTTTCGGCCGGGGTGTCGCTCACGGCCCCAAACGATGTGAGCAGGGTTCCCAAGCCCACCATCCGGGTGCCACTTGGTACACCATGCCACTGCACCTAGTCTTTCCCAAGCCCACCTGTACCGGGTGCCACTTGGTAGACTACTAGCACTACCTACAAACACCAGAAACTAGTTGCAACTCCTGGACAAAGATCAAGTTGATTAATAAGTCGAGAGAGCTTGGAGAGCCCTGAGCCCAATGTGTGTAGTAATTGTTCATGGATCACAAACACAGAACTCAGTTCCTGAGGACGGCTTCAATGAGATAACCCACCATGTACTCCTACATGGCCTCTCACCGCTACATTTACCAAATCGTGTTCACACACATAGCTCTCAACAGTAGGACATGTTTCAGAACATTCCAATTCATCCCCGATGAATCAGACCCGACTCAACTCTAAGCAGTAGCAGGCATGACAAACAAGCATGAATGAGTAGGCACATCAGGGCTCAAACAACTCCTACTCATGCTAGTGGGTTTCATCTAATTACTGTGGCAATGACAGGTTATGTAGAGGATAAGGGGTTCAACTACCACAACAAGTAACAGATCAATTGTTGTTGTCCTAATGCAGTAAAAAGAGTAGGAGCGAGAGAGTGGGATTGTATCGAAATGAACAAGGGTTTTTTTCTTGCCTGGCACATCTGAAGATAATAATAGCTCTTCATCGGTGTCATCGATCTCATCGTCGGAACACGTCAACTGAGAGGGGACAATTACCGACAACAGAGAAGGAAACACAATTAATGCAATGCACAATATGATGTATGATCATGACATGTCAATATGCTGTGATTTTAGCTAATACAACTAGCAACATGTTAAATGGAGTTGGTTTGAACCCTAGGTTCAAATTCAAACTCCATATGTGATTTCTTAAATGCCATTTAATTGAATTTTCCTAAACAGTAGTCATAAGTTGTTCTAACATGCATGAAAATGGTACATATGGATAGATTGGATTTTTTTGATCATTTTTCATATATAAATTATTTCATTCTGAGTTATGGTTGAATTTATATGAATTTTTGAAGTTTTGGATATTTTCTGGAATTTCTGAATTATTTAAAATTAAACTAAATCCAGAAATAGATTTATTGTATCAGCACTACGTCAGAATGACGTCAGTAGGTCAACCCTGACGTGTGGGGGCCACACGTCAGTGTCACAGGGTTAAACATGGGTCTGTTTAGCCTAATTGCAAATTTAGTGGGCGTTGGGGCCCATCTATCAGCGTTTGTGGGTGATCTAGCTGGCGATGGTTAGCGCTAATTATGCGGCCTCATCGGCTTCACCGGAGTTCGGCCGGCGGCGACCAAAACGGACGACGGAGACGAAGCAAGAAGGCGCTACAGGGGACGGTTTTGGACATGGTTTGTGGCTACAAGTAGCTGGGGGTCCAGCGCATCCAGAGGTGGAGACGGCTGGAGCTGGGGTGGCTGGAGGTTGCTGGAACGGAGCTCGCAGCGGTGGCTGAAGTTCAGGCCTCGGCGAAAACGGCGTCGCGAAGCACGGGCGAGCGAAGTAAAGCGCTGCGCAGCCTCCTAGGGTCACCAGGAGCTCGGTGAGGTGAACAAGCGCGACCTGTTCGAGCTCAGGCCACGGCGGCGACAAGGCTGGGCCACAGTGAGCTTCTGGCACTCCAGGGATCGATGGCTACGACATGAATTCGATGAGGGGAGTAGGGGGTAAGTGGTAAGGGGCTCACAGCGATGACGAGGGGACGCTCAACGAGGTCGGGAACGGGCTGGAGCCGACGAATTTGGCAGAGATGACCGGCGGTCCCGAGGTTGATGAAGGCATCGATGGCGGTGTTGCAGTGAAACAAGGCTTGCGTGGCTCGTTGAGGGGATGCTCCGCGTCCTTGTGGATCTATTGGTCATGGTGGTTGGGCTAGGGGATAGCCGTGGCTACGGCAGTGCTCATCGGCGTGCAGCGGGGTGTTCGGGTGCGCTGCAGAGAAGGAGCAGAGGCGGGGAAAGGGCGAGGGTGTGGGAGAGAGGGACCAGGGTGGCGCGTGGCATCGTACAGACGCGTCGGGGAGGCGGCACACAGGCATGAGGTGGAGGCTTCAGGCGCACGCGCATCGACATGGCTCTGCCTATTGGCAGAGTGGTGGGGTGTTGGGTTGGGCCTCAACCACAGTGCTGGGCCAGGTGGGCGCTAGGTGGGCTGCATTTAAGTCCAGGTAAACATTTTCCTTCTTCTTTTCTTATTTGATTTCTGTTTTGTTTGTTTTAAACTTTGCCACTGTTGAAATTCAAAAACAGATTCTAAACAGTGCCAAATATCCTCTAGGTATTTTTATGTTGCTGAATGGACTAATCCAAAAGCACATAAAATGTTCCAGGGTATTTGAAAATATATTCTATGCATATTATGAATATAATTCCAAATTCAAATCAAATAATGATTTAAATTCAGTGCCCAAAATATTCCTCAAAAATGTTCATTATTTTTGCTTTGGTGCAAAACCTTTGCCAAAATATAACCAACATTATTTAAGGCCATGTTGGAAACATTGAATGCATTTTTCACGGTTCTTTGCCCTTCTTTTAACTAGATTTTTGAGGTTTCAAGAATCCTCAGTTCAGGTTTCAGAAATTTAAACATGATGCACACATGAAGCTAGCCTAGTGCATTACCAGAACTAGGGATGTGGCAGCTCACCCCCACTAAACAAGAATCTTGTCCCGAGATTCAAGCGTAGGGTAAGATGAAGGGGGGGACGCAAACTAACACAATCTTTATGATCCAGGTTGCACTTCATAAGAACGTCGATTCAATTACCATCTTTGTTGCGATGTCTTTCTCTGAGAACTCCAACCAACATGACAACAGGAGGAAAGCGAAACTCTAAAAGGATCAATCTCCTTGAAGATCGAATAACTCGGGATCAACTCATGGAGTGAGACATTGAAACATCTCTCGAGCTGAGACATAGCGCATTCAACTAGAGGGATGGAGTAAGACAGCTGATGAAGGTTCACTAGGTAGACAACAATTCCACACTTAGAAGGGTGGTGAACGGTTGTCAACGTAGCGAGGAGTTGAGTTGCCATGATACCATAACAAGACATCTTGGAGGAGGGTGACCCGTAGAATTAATACCTTAAGTGGGAAAAAGAATTACTATTGAGATAGAGATCATTGAGACTCTCTATACGAGTCTAAGGCAAGTCTAGAGCAATAGTTTGAAGGAGTCCGAAAGAATGACATACTCGGACCAGAATGGATGATGTGGATTACCTTGTCGAAGACAAGGCAATGGATGGTTTTGGTTATCATCGGAGATGGATGGGACCCAAGGTAGGATGGCACAATGACAGTGCAAGCTAGGAGAAAAATGCAAATGCTGGGAATGATTCCAGTAACTGGGGAGAAACTCAACAGTAGGGAGTGAGTCCACTGTTGAAAAGGTATAGAATAACCAAGGAAACTGGGAGCAATCCCAGTTAGTGACGGCGATAACACCTAGTGCTTGTGCGTGCTCTCAAGAATTTGAGCATTTCCATATTCATCAAGGTTTTACCAATATCCGTGACAAGGATCCTGGCAACTCAACATACCACCATCATGGATATTGGTGAAGGATGCAGATGCAAAGGAAGATAACTCTTTTCAGATTTCACCTTAGCAAGGCCAAGGGGACAAAATCTGGACGATTGACCAAGAGACATTTGGCACTCCACTTCTAATGTTATCCTTGATGTACTAGCGTATCCAATTAATACATATGGTTTGGTACCTAGAACAACAAGTAAAAGGTCGGACTTCGGAAACACAAAATCCAGAAGGGACAACTAGGGAGTAAATCCTACAAAATCCCTATGGGGAGGTGGCCAACTTCTTCAACCAAGATACTACAATAGTAGGCCTTCCGGCTAGGTGTGTTGGCCACGACATCCACGCTACCGGGTTACAGGGAGACTGTTGGGGATGTGACTATTTGTGTAAGCCGCCCAGGAGGGGCCGGGTTACACAAAGAAGACTAACCGGAGAGAAGCCCAAGACCAAGCATGAAGATGGTGGTTCAATACAGGGTCTAAGGCCCACAGGCGACTTAAGGCCCGTCGTAGTAAACCGTCATAATGGCATGACTTGTAACATAAGGTAGATTTAACTAGTCACCGAGCCGGACACTGTTGATAAGCCGGCCGGGACTCTGTAAGCCGCAGGGCATCAACCCGGTTATCTAAGGGGACGACCCGCCGGCGGCTTAGGGTAAGAAACAACTGATCGAGAACCGGGCATAGCGTATATCGCTCCCTGGTCATCGAAACATCAATACCAACCCAACTAAACGTAGGCTTCCCTTCACCATGAGGGGCCGAACTAGTATAAACCTCTCGTGTCCTTTGTCCCGATTAACCCCTTGAAGCTTCCTAGTTGCGATGGCTCCACAACTAAGTCCTTTCATGAGGACATCTGACGTGACAATTCTACGACAGTTGGCGCCCACCATGGGGCCAGCGCACGGTGGATTTGAGTTCTTGAAGGGCAACTTCAAAGGGCTCAAGGGATACGTAGTGGGCCGGATGACCAAAAGTCATCGCGGCAAGATCTACATTGAGTACGGCTACCGGGTCCCCTTCGGCGGAATCCATGTCTTCATCGGCCGGATCAGTGAGCCGGGCCCTGGGCCGGACAACTGCACCGACCTCGTCAAAACGGCTCAGCGTGCGAGAATGGCCCGAGTTCAACCGGTCATGAAGCGTACCTTCGTGGGCTGCATCCACGGAGAGGAACTTTTGGAAGGATCTGAAGATGGTGGTGAGACGGCCGTCCTCTCGGACGGTGATTCATCCGCCGGTTCAACAGATTCGCTATACCAAGTGCAAGACGGCGTGCTTGGGGGCTGTTCCGATGGGACTAGTATTCCAGACCCCTGTGAGCCGCCAAGATGGGCAGGAGTCTTCATGGCTGGGACTCAACCCGGTCAAAAGTCTACAGCTGCTACAGCAATAACGTCCGGGACGGGGGCAGCCGGGGCAGGAGGACATGTGCGCCCGCCGGCTTAGGTGCTGATAGATCTCATGGACAAGCTTACAACCCTATTAACCGCCACGGTTATTCCCGCAAATAAAGATGATCATGATGCGGAGGTGGCACGGGTGCGTGAGGCGATAGCTCAGGCCAAGGAGGCCTTGGCAGATGAGGACACTAGGTTAGCCGCAGAGCGGGCGGCTCTAGATGCACGGGCGCAGTGGTTGTACTCAGAAGCGTACCAGCTCATGATGAGCCTAAATGCATCCAACAAGATGATGAGGAGGAGACATCAGAAATCCCAGTCCCGTTTACCTATGGTTTATGATCCTCATAATCTTTTCGCTACACCCGGAGCCGGTCCAAGTAACCCGCCAGATGCAAATCAGTTTATGATAGCCGGGACAGGAGGATCGACTCAGCCTCATGGGAGTATGGCTCCGCCCCGTTACGTGCCGATACCACCGGTCACTTTTCCAACCCCATGGAGAACTTAATCGCAGCATTGGCGCGCTTGGCGGCTCTCCCCGTGGATGGTGATGACCCGGCAGCGGTGGAGACCCGGAGGGTCAGAGGACTTCTCCAGATGACCCTGGCTCAGCAAGAGACTTATTCTTACAGTAGGGACATGATTCATTACACTCCTCCGCCTTGGTTAGGGCCGCCTCATCAAAACCAGAGTCCGAGTTACAGCAGGCACATGGAGTCTGAAGCTTTGTCAAGCAACGCCCAGTGCCGTAACTCGCCCGGTGGCTATAATCTGGTGCAAGACCGAGTACGTCAGGAGAATGAGCGGACGACTCAGCTAGCAACTCAACAGGCGGCTCATCAAGATTTCCCAGAGTATCCAATGACTTCCGTTGAGACGGGAATAGCCACTAGAACCAGCGGTGTTTCTTGTTTGGTACCGGCTCTGCGTAATGTGCGCCTACCCAAGGACTTGGGGAAACACAGCCGACTTGCAGCCCGGAACGTGGATCGAAAGTTATGAGATGGCCATGGAACTGTTTGAGGTCAGCGACGCAGCAATGGCTAAGTATTTCACCATGATGTTAGATGGAACGGCCCAGTCTTGGTTAAAGGGTTTTCCACCCAATTCCATTGGTTCATGGGCAGAGTTAAAGGCCCATTTCATCCGGAACTTCAAAGACACTTGTAAGCAATCTATGTCGATTGTGGACTTGACAAACAGTAAGCAGGAGGATGGTGAATCCACAACTCATTGGGTGCGCCGGGTCAAGGAGATAATACACTCATCTGACAAGATGGATGCCGGCTCGGCAGTCCTCATGTTGGAGAAGAATTGCCGCTTTGAGCCGCTCAGGCAGAAACTGGGGTGCCTTAAGCGTGACTACAACTATACGGGTACGCTGATGGCAGCTTTACTCAAATATGCCGACTCTGATAGTACCAAGGATCCCGCGTCTGATGAGGAAAAGATAGGGAAGGGAAAGAGGAACGGCAATGGAAAGGGTCAACAGTATAACCCGATGAATCAAGGTGGCAATAAGCGTAAGGCGGACGGCAACCCGGAATTTGTAGCCAACACTAATGCGTAGGGTAACAATCAGAGACGTAAGGGCAAGACGCCCCCTCGGTCTGGCGAGTTAGGCCCATCTCTTGAGCAGTTGCTTAATGAGCCTTGCCCGAGACACGGCACCCGGGAATGACCCGCCACCCACTTATGGAAAGATTGCATGATCATGAAGGCTTTTAAGAATTCCAACGCGTTTGGTGAAAATTCTGGGTCTGGCGGCGGTTCAGGAGCTGGCGGTTTTCATGGCCCGGGCGGTGGTTCAAACTCCAGCTTTCAGGGACATCAAGGCGGTAATAATCAACAGCAGTCTGGTCAAGGAGAGCAAGAGCAGCAGCAGTCGGGTTATCAAAGCCATCCAAAGTAGTTGAATGGTGGGCAGTATCACGTGTTTACCACTAGCTTATGCAAACGTGACCAGAAGGTTCATAAGAGGGCCATGAATTCTGTTGAGCCGGTAGTTCCTCGTTATTTGAGGTGGTCAGAACAGCCCATTGTATGGAGCAGAGAAGATCACCCTCCACGGGTTGATAATCCGAGTCAGTTAGCCTTTGTGGTAGCACCTCAGGTTGGTGGATATAAATTCACTAAGGTACTTATGGACGGAGGTAGCAGCATCAATATCCTCTATTATGAGACCTTTTGACGCATGGGGTTGACTGATAAGAATTTGAGGACATCCAACACTATTTTCCATGGAGTGGTTCCTGGTAAGTCAGCTTACCCAGTTGGGAAGATTGAACTGGAAGTGGCCTTTGGAGATGAATATGACTCCAGGGCTGAGAAATTAACGTTTGAAGTGGTGAAACTCAGGAGTCCATATCATGCTCTGTTTGGGCGGCCGTCTTATGCTAAGTTCATGGCACGACCATGTTACGTTTATTTACAGCTCAAGATGCTGGGTCACAAGGGCACCATCACTGTGCATGGGAGTCGAAAGGTAGCCTTGGAGTGTGAAGAAGGCGGCGCGGCTTATGCTGAGTCTGCCTGTGCAGCGGAAGAGCTCAAATTTTATCAAGATAATGTTGACCCGACAGATATGACCTCCCTGAAGAAGCCAACTACAGAGCATGACCCAGCATTGAAATTTAAATCGGCCGCTGAGAAGAAGCTTGTTGACTTCACCCCATGCGATTCTTCTAAGCAATTCAGCATCCGTACCAATTTGGATCCTAAATAGGAAAGCGTGCTCATCAAGTTCATCCGTGAGAACCGGGACATCTTTGCATGGAAGCCTTCTGACATGCCGGGTGTACCGAGGGAACTCGCTGAGCACACTCTCAATATTGATCCAAAGTATAAGCCGGTCAGGTAGTTTATCCGACGGTTCAACGAAGAGAGACGGAAAGCTATTGGGGAAGAAGTCACCCAGCTCTTAGCGGCCGGGTTTATTGTTGAAGTTTTTCACTTGGAGTGGTTGGCTAACCCGGTGCTTGTACTCAAGAAGAATGGCACCTGGCGGATGTGTGTGTATTACACGGACTTAAACAAGGCTTGTCCGGCTGATCCCTTTGCTCTCCCTTGTATTGATCAAATCATTGATGCTACGGCGGGTTGTGAACGTTTGAGTTTTTTGGATGCTTACTCTGCTTATCATCAGATCAAAATGGCAGTTAAGGACCAGGAGAAGACGGCTTTCATCACTCCGTTTGGAGCCTTCTGTTATGTATCTATGCCATTTGGGCTCAAGAGTGCTCAAGCGACTTATCAGCGATGTGTGCAGAACTGTTTACACGATCAAATCGGGCATAATGTTCATGCTTACGTGGATGACATCATAGTAAAATCCAGAGAGAAGGAAACCTTGATATCTGACTTGAAAGAGACCTTTGATAATCTTCGGGTTTATAAGATGATGCTTAACCCGGCCAAGTGTGTGTTTGGTGTACCTGCAGGCAAGCTCTTGGGATTTCTGGTTTCGAATAGAGGCATTGAAGCTAACCCAGAGAAGATCAAGGAGATTACCTCTCTGGCTAAATCGGCTTGCATCAATGATGTTCAGCGACTGGCGGGTCGTGTTGCTGCTTTAAGTCGGTTCATAAGCCGGTTGGGTGAGAAGGCCCTACCACTGTATCAGATGATGAAGAAAATAGACACCTTTGTCTGGAGTGATGCTGCTGATGCTGCTTTTGAAGATTTGAAGAGACAGTTGTCAGAGCCGCTGATCCATGCGGCTCCTGTTGATAAGGAGTCGTTGCTGTTATATGTGGCTCCTAATTCACGAGCTGTCAGTGTTGCTATTGTGGTAGAGCATAAGGAAGCTGGCAAGGAGCATCTGGTTCAACGGCCAGTTTATTACATTAGTGAGGTGCTCATTGAGTCTAAACAAAGGTATCCACATTGACAGAAACTTGTTTACGGAGTGTTTATGACGAACCGGAAGTTGAAGCAGTATTTCCAAAGTCATCCGATAACTGTGGTAGGTTCTGCCCCCTTGGGAGACATCATCCAGAATAGGGAAGCCACAGGACGAGTCACCAAGTGGGCTATTGAGCTTGGGACTCATGGTTTGAAATATATGCCGCGTACTACTATCAAGTCTCAAGCCTTGGTGGATTTTATCAATGATTGGATAGAGTTGCAGGCACCTGAGGAGAAGCCGGATAACACGTATTGGACTATTCACTTTGACGGGTCCAGGCAGTTAGAAGGCTCGGGGGCTGGAGTTGTTTTAACTTTCCCTCGAGGTGACAAACTTTGTTATGTGCTCCGGCTTATGTTTCCTTGTACTAACAATGCGGCTGAGTACGAGGCCTTACTCCATGGTCTCCGGATGGCTAAAGAGATGAACTTAAGCCGGGTAAGGTGTTTGGGCGATTCAGATCTCGTGGCCCAACAAGTATCAGACAAGTGGGACTCCAAGGATCCTCTCATGGCGGCTTATCATCGTGAAGTAGATGATGTGGCTGGGAACTTCAGGGGCTATCAAGTGGAGCACATTGATCGAAGGAAGAATGAGGCGGCTGATGCTTTAAGCCGGCTGGGATCTCAGTGTAAGCCGGTGCTGCCTAACACCTTCCTCGATGTTTTGCATAACCCTTCTGTCAAGGTACCTATAGAGGAAGAACTAGCCGTGCCAGACCCGGAGGCGCAGCTGGTGGCAGCTCTTCACGCCATCCCAGATTGGACAATGCCATATTTGGCCTATATGACCCGGGGAGAGTTGCCTGAGGATGAGACCTTGGCAAGACAAATCGTCAGGCGGTCCAAATCTATGACGATTGTTCATGGCGAGTTACATCACCGAAGCGTCACTGGGGCGCTTCAACGCTGTGTGTCGCATGCAGAGGGCCAAGAGATACTTCGTGAGATCCATGAAGGGGATTGCGGACACCATGCCGGGTCAAAATCTCTTGTAGCCAAGGCTTTCCGTCATGGTTTCTATTGGCTGACGGCTCATGCTGATGCGGAGGATCTAGTCAGTAAATGTGACGGTTGTCAAAAGTTCTCATGACGAGCTCATGTGCCGGCTCAAGAGTTGAGGATGATTCCAATCACTTGGCCGTTTGCAGTCTGGGGGCTTGACATGGTTGGGCCTTTCAAGAGGTCTAAAGATAAAAAGACACACCTCCTGGTGGCAGTGGATAAGTTTACAAAGTGGGTTGAGGCAGAGCCAGTCAATAAGTGTGATGCAGCCACGGCGGTTCAGCTCATCAAAAAGGAGATCTTTCGTTTTGGTTTTCCACATAGCATTATAACTGATAATGGCACTAATCTCTCCAAGGGTGCCATGGAAGAGTTCTGTCAACGAGAGCATATCCGGCTTGATGTCTCGGCTGTTGCTCATCCTCAATCCAATGGTCAAGCAGAAAGAGCTAATCAAGAGATCCTGAAGGGTATCAAGCCCTAGCTCTTTGACCCTTTACAGCGGACTCCGGGTTGTTGGGTGGAGGAATTACCCTCTGTATTGTGGAGCATCAACACTATGCCTAACAGATCTACAGGCTACACACCTTTCTTTATGGTGTATGGTACTGAGGCAGTCCTGCCAAGTGACATCCGGCACGATTCACCCCGCGTGGTGGCTTACGTTGAGACTGACAATTAAAAAGCTCATCGGGATGCACTTGACTGGTTGGATGAGGAGCGAGACTAGGAGATAGCCCGCTTGGCGATTTATCAACAAGACCTGCGCCGCTATCACAGCCGCCGGGTTAGAAGTAGAACCTTTCAGGAAGGCGACTTGGTACTCTGGCTCATCCAGGATCAGACTGACATGCACAAGCTATCCCCGCCTTGGTAAGGACCCTTTGTGGTCAGCAAGAATCTGCACAACGGGTCATACTACCTCATCTATCTTCGAGAGCATAAAGACTCACGTAAGTTGGAGGAGGAAACCCGCCGGCCATGGAATATTACTCATCTTTGGCCTTACTATACTTAAGCTACCAGCTCTTAAGATGTATATATTTTGACAGTGTATATATTATATAAAGCAATAAAGCAGCACCTCTGTCCTTTTTATCCTCAAAAGGGTATATGTCTTCTTTATCAGGTGGTGAAAATAACCAACAGGGAGTGGATCATACCTGAATCCCGCTCTCCTTTTGGTCCGGCTTATGATCATATTTGAATCTAGCCATGATCACTTGGGGGCTTCCTGTTCAAACATAGGTCGTATTCGAACCAAAGAGAACATAGCTGTCGATACCCATTTGATTTGCATACTGCCAAACCCACTTGGGGGCTTCTTGATCATATTTGAATCATAGCTTAACCCCTTTGGGTCTGACGTGGATCGTATTCCAATCAGCGTCATTAAACAACTCTTATGGTCACTTGGGGGCTTCCTGTTCAAACATAGGTCGTATTCGAACCAAAGAGAACACAGTTGTCGATACCCACTTGATCGGCATAACCAAAGCCACTGGGGGCTATATGATCGTATCTGAATCTTAGCTTAACCCCTTTGGAGCGGTTTACTAGTCGTATTCGAATAAGTATAATTACTTGACTACTTTAAAACCTTTTTTGAAAAAGCATTATGAGGTGGATTTTTGTTCTTCCGGCTTAATACTGATCACCCCAGGTTATTAAGTGTCAGGTGAACATTACATGTTCCGACTTTCAGGAGTTGAATTTAACCACAAGGTGAAGATCACATAAGCAATCGAGATTACCAAGGGGATTGCAGGATAAGGCAAGCAAACTTTAACATCAAGGAAATAGACGATCAACGTAAGCTGGAAATATATGTAGCGATGGCGGCTTACGAAAGTGTTAAGGTGGCATGAACATGCGCGAAGGCATGACAAACATTGAGAGGTTTTTTTCCACCCTATTACAAGATTCCCCGAGTCAGAATAAATGGAGTACTGTTTTTTGGAAAAGTCATAAAACGCCTGGCAGTTCACTCCTTCGGTGGGCTTGAAGATTCCGGGTTATCCTTCTCCGCCTCTCCGTCAGTTGCTTTGTCCTAGAAGGTTGACGAGGCCCAGTCAATGCCACTCAAGGCTTCAAACTTAGCTTCATCATCTATTAAACCGTCTGGGTCCACTTCAGGGGCAAAAGTATGCTTACGAATTGGAGGGATCAGGCTGACTTGATCATATGGAGTGTTTGGAATCCTCCGGTTCTCACTGTCATAGCCTGGTGAATACTTGGTAAGGTCAGTGTCGTTCCCAATGACGGTAGCCACGGGGCGTATGTCTTTGACGCAGGCGGTGAAATCTTGATCATCAAACACAGTACCATCCTCTTTCAGACTCGGGTATCCAAGAGCGAGGTCGGCTGGGTCTAGTTCTGGAATCCATGCTTTTGCCCGGCTCAACGCGGCTACGGCGTCGACTCTTGAGGACTCCCGCGTTACATCCTGGAACCACTGAGGTAGCATAGCAAGAGACTTCAGCATGTCTTGCAGGAGGTGGGGAGTGTCATTTGACAAAGCTACAACACCCAAGCACGTTGTGACCCGGTGTACAGCTGCTCCATTAGAGTGTAAATCGCTTTCAGCTTGATCAACATATTCTGCTTGAGGTTTGTGCTTCTGGGGCCTGCGTTCACAAGCACACAGTGAGCCGGAGATAATGATTACAATAGTCATCAAAGGAAGGATCACAATGTTTGAGGTTATGTACAGTAACTTACCGAAGATGGGTGAGACCATTTGAGATATCTGGCGCTTTAGGTCGGACAGCTCGGTTGTGGTTTCTGCAAGTGATTCCTCTGCCGTTTCGGCCTGGGTCACCACCGAAGCCTTCTCATCAGACCAGATTTTCTTCTCCGCCTCAAACTCCTTCTTCAATTTCTCTTGTTCAGACACGCTGAATTCAAACTTGGAGTTGGCCTTTTGAATTTCAAGCTCTTGAGCTATCAGATGACTCTTCAGATCATTAATTTCCGATTCAAATTTACTTATGCTAGCCTGCATTGATGCCGGGTTATAGTCAGAATCATGGAAAAGTAACATTAAGTCCCAAGCACTTTGCAAGCAAAGGTACTTGGCACTTGGGGGCTAATGTATGCTGAAGAAGTTTTAGTTAACAAGGCCGGTTTATGTTAAGAAGTATGGTAAGATGACATTAAGTCCCAAGCACTTTCCAAGCAAAGGTACTTGGCACTTGGGGGCTAATGTACAGGGCAAGTTCAAGGCAGCATGTTACAACCGGATTAAATATCTTCTTTTTTGAACCGGATAGAGCAGGATTAAGCAGTTTTCTAAGTCTACACCATATTTATTCATAAGCAATAGACTTGGGGGCTGAAACAGTAAGTAAGAATCAGGAAAATAGCATAAATTATACCTCAGATTTGTGTTGTATTTGTTTCACCATGTCAATTTCCAGGTCATGACTGTTATGCACTTGATTCAGATAGCCCGAGACTATGTTTCCAATGCTTAAGTGAGTATAATCAGTAATGTCCAGCTGGGCCTTTCGGCGTTCGGTAAGTTCCTCCTTAGAAGAGCATTTGGCAAGGACAGTGGGCCGCCCTAGCTCAACAAACTGAGACCTTAGAACCTCAACTTCCAGGTCATTTGTCTTGACCGGGCTAGGAGCTTTCGGATTGTCAGAGCTGTTGAGAGTAAACTCGGCGGGCGGGTCAAAGGTTGGAACCGGAATATCAGAGGCTCGTTCAGGCGGTGGTTGATGGGTGGAACTGTCAGGACCAGCTATGCCAAGCTCCGGTTCAGCCACGCCCGGGTCTTGGGACGGCTTATTCTTCTTTGCCCACTTACTGGGCTTCACTTGCATACTGCCAACAAAGGTAGAAGGATGAATACAAAAGTATGAGTAAGGTAAAGCTTAAGGTAAACAAAGTTACATTACCCGGGGGTGGTTTTGAAAGCCGGCATGTTAGACTGCATAGACTCACCGGACGAAGGAGCAGTATCATTATAATTGGAGTCAGATGAATTGAGAGGTTGACGAATTAAACCCGCCAAAGGTAAAACAGAATGTAAATCGGAGATAACCTTAGTCCGACGCTTCCTGGTTACGTCAGGTAAGCCGGAGGTGAGTTCAACGTCCTTGCTGGTCCGGGTCTGCCTCCGGCTCTCTAATTGTTGTTGCTTCAAAATAAATTGAGGATCTTGGTAAGCCAAAGGATGTGAAAATCTTACTTTCTGGGTTACTCTTCGAATTTTCTGACGCGGCAGAGGCTCGGAGTCGGAGGAAATTATAGTTACCTCTTCCTCGGCAGCTCGGTTGTTCCCTATGTCTTCCTGGAAAGATTTAAAGTCAGTAAAGTAATGATAAAGAGTCAAGGGAGTTAGAAATTACCTCTTCTTCGTCATCAGAGGAGTCGTCCAATTTGAATAAGTCTGAAGCACTTGGCTTCTTCTTCTTTGAAGCTCCTGTTTTTGTGGTTTTCCTCTCAGTTCTTTTGGCCGCTCTGGCTTGTTTGGCGGCCTCATGGTCATACTTGACCTTCCAGAAGTTGTCATCCGCCTGCGGAGAAGATAAGGGGGTTATGAGTAAAAGTAAGGTGTAAAGCACTAAAAGAGTATTCATGAAGGATTACTGACTTACTGCGGGGGTCGGGTTCTTCTTGCAAAAAGGAAGTAAGCCAAAGGCGTTACTAGTTACGGTGCCCTCTTTCGGCAAGGTTTGGGTCGTAGCCTCCACCACATCCTCTGGCAAGCGTCGGAACTATGACGTAGTGGATCATCCTTCTCGCCTGATTAAGTGCACATTAAGCCGGGGGGCGGCTTAACGGAAGTACTCGCCAAGCGACCTAGACTCGAATCAAGTCAATACCATTCATGCCGTTGCCTAAACGGGCTTTGATCTTCTTGATGGTAGGAGCAAGTGGTAGGCGTTCAACAGCGGTTAACTTATCCGACAGCGGGTGATTTGACTCAAGGCGCAGAGCGCGGAAGCCAGGTAGAGGGTTCTCACCAGCCGGAGAAGTGTCCTGGCAGTAGAACCATGTCTGATTCCAATCTTTCAGATGACTTGGCAGTTCAGCATAAGGAAAAAGGCAGTCTCTCCGCCGCTGAATTGAGATGCCACCAAGTTCAAGACTGGGCCCGTTGGCACGTTCATTCTGTCGGTCTAAGTAGAAAAGCTCTCTGAACAAAAGCAGATTGGGCTCCTCTCCCAGGTACACCTCGCAGAAGACTTGGAAGTTGCAAATATTTGACACAGAATTGGGTCCAATGTCTTGAGGCCTAAGGTCAAAGAAATTCAAAACATCCCTGAAGAATTTTGAACTAGGAGGAGCAAATCCCCGGCTCATATGATCCGTAAAAACTATCACCTTCCCTTCTTTAGGATGAGGCTTTTCCTCGGACGGGTCAGGGGCACGATAAGACATGACCTCCTTCTTGGGCAGATGGCCAGACTTTACAAATTCTGATAGTTTGCTCCGGGTGACTTTGGATGGGACCGAATTACAGGTCACAGGAGCCTTGGTTGCTTTAGGTGCCATGACGACAGTTGACGACAGTTGGCCTATGACAAATTAAAGGTTTCGGTTCAAATTTAACCCGGAGGAAGGCATTTTAATTATTCAAGGTGGCGGCTTAAGAAGGGGCCTAATGATATATGGATAACTATGCAACAATATTTAAGCCGCTACAAGTGTCAAGAGCAGTTAAGTTTTCTTAAGACGCGAGAAGCAAGCAAGGCTCATGGATCAGTGTCATTTATTTAAACCGGCCACATGCACAGTCATGGTTAAACATATTCAACAGAGGCAGTTTTTTATTTTCCGGGTGAAACAAACAGGTTTCACAAGTTGCCATTATTATTTTGGATCAAACAACTGTTCTGAAAACAAATATTTCTAGACCTAGAACTGGCACAAATGAAGTACAAGGGCTCGAACAGAGCCTCTGTGTGGCAGAAAGGGATCTATTTGGAGCTGAAATGGGTGTGAAATAGCTACCGCGTCCGTTTATACTATCTTCAAGATCAAGGAACAGAGGTGGTGATGAAATCTACGAAGAGTTCCTGATGAACAACGAAGAACGCCGAGGAACCCGAAGGTCCTGATACAGATCTGAAGAACAAGAAGGAGGAGACTTACGGATGCAGGGTTGCTGCGGAGGGTCGTCACATTTTTCTGGTTAAACTAGGTTGATGCAGCGGCCTGAGTTGATTAAGACGAGAAGATCTGCGGCGGCGGTGGCGGAGCTCGAGTGGCAGAGAAACAGCGAGAGGAAGAAGACGACTAAAGGGGGAGAATGGTAAAGACCTAGGTCGTGCCTATTTATAAGGAAGGGATGACGAAGACGGCACGAGAAAAGAGGAGATAAGTATTATTATCCAGCGGCCCCGACGCCTTGATTTTTGTAACGGTCAGTAAAGGCAAGGATCCATTGGAGGATACGGTGGAATAAATAATGAATTTAAGTAAAGGTGACGTCACAGCGGGTTAACGCGGATCCAAAAGATGACGTCATGGCAGGTTAAGGAAAACCTTTTTTGCACGGGCAGAAGGCTGAAGATTTATTTCTTAAAGGTATTTTAAGATTGACATGAACCGATTCAAATCAATCTGGGGCCTAATGTTGGGGATGTGACTATTTGTGTAAGCCGCCCGGGAGGGGCCCGGTTAAACAAAGAAGACTCGCCAGAGAGAAGCCCAAGACCAAGCATGAAGATGGCGGTTCAATACAGGGTCTAAGGCCCACAGGCGACTTAAGGCCCATCGTAGTAAACCGTCATAATGGCATGACTTGTAACATAAGGTAGATTTAACTAGTCACCGAGCCGGACATTGTTGATAAGCCGGCCGGGACTCTGTAAGCCGCAGGGCGTCAACCCGTGTATATAAGGGGACGACCCGCCGGCAGCTTAGGGTAAGAAACAACTAATCGAGAACCGGGCATAGCGTATCTTGCTCCCTGGTCATCGAAACATCAATACCAACCCAACTAGACGTAGGCTTCCCTTCACCGTAAGGGGCCGAACTAGTATAAACCTCTCGTGTCCTTTGTCCCGATTAACCCCTTCAAGCTTCCTGGTTGTGATGGCTCCACAAGTAAGTCCTTTCACGAGGACATCTGACGTGACAATTCCACGACAGAGACCAATATTATAATTCTTGGAACACGTTCCAACCATCATATCTGCCTGAGATTCAGATCCAGTTGGTGTCAGGATATTCCATACTCATCAAGTCTAGAAAGAAAAATGATAGTTTGCAACACAAATCGATGAGACGACGTTGCGAGATTCCCGAGGAATGAACTGCGATAGCAAACTCTAAAACATGAGCTAGTTCTGCTACACACATATGAACACGTTGTCCCAGACAAGCATGACCACATAGTAGTCTTATAATAAAACACTACCAAGTTCAGGTTAGGATCCATCATCTAGGGTAATGAAGTCTTGTGCATGACCTAGGATTATCACAATAACTCCTTTTCCTTGAACAAATCAATCAGTGGCTTGGTGTGCTAGGGACACATATAGAATGGAGGTAGCGAGCCTATCAAACCATAGCATACTTCGCACATGCATGACTGACTTGAGATGGTTCCAGAGGAGCCAACATTGACTTTCTCGAGTTCCCGACGGCAACTTGCATCAAATGCACATGAATTAGAGGAAGTCACTTCTTTTGTCTGAACATATACCTCATGAACAGAACATGAAGATAATGCTTACACATGTTTCCAACACTAGCCTAATGTTCAACACGTATCATGGAGAGGATAGAAATGTTGTCGATGGGATCAATAGCAATTCATCCAAGTTTCCATATAGGTGGAATTCCACAATTATGTGAACAAGGTGATAGCATTGGTCAGACCCAAAGATATAATGGTGTATGCTGGGGGAAACGACCACGAGTAAGACAACATTACGAATATCGTTGGTTCTGATTTGATTTGGCGATAACCCATACTAAAATCAAAGTTTTGGTAAGACAATAGATCCAGCAATTGGTCATGGAGATCAATCAATGAATGTATGATCTTTCTTCAACACACATATAAAAGAGATATCCCTTTGGAATGAACTAAGTCGGACAAAGCTTTTATCTTTCAACTCTCCAAGTTGTCGTTCAGCTTAACCAACTAGCTCAGGGGTATCCAACCCAGATTCTTGGAGAAGGGGTGGTTTACAGGGATAAACCAACTTGATCACAAACTCAACATAGCGGTCAGGTGACGACCCGGTGATACTTCCGAGAATATATTCAGAAAATCACGAACCATCGATATGTTAGTAAGCTCGAGAACATTCTTGCTTTTCAGGGCAAGACGATATGATCAAATGAGCGAGGGATTGTCACAATCCTAGCTCATTGATCAAGGAGTGCACCAGGAAATAAAGTCTAGGTAGCACGATCAACCTTAGGATGATGATTCAATAATCAGCATGCTAAAAATGAGGTTATTATCCTTTTAACTACCAAGCAACGGAGTTGCTAGGAGTATAGATTTCACACATCACGATCCACTTTTCGGCATTCCGGTTGCAACAACACGGAACCGTGGAATGCGTAATGATGACGGGAAGTATCACTGCGTCAAGAATCCATAAGAGAAGCTGCAATCCTCAGGACATTCCTGACATAAAGTGGGTAATACTTCAGGGTAGAACAGAGCAAAAGCTAGGTTAGGATTTTCATCTGCGAGGTACAACTACTTTGACCCAATCGTGGATATGGATGAAGTACTGGAGTTTGTTTCTCCTAGTCATTCCAGAATAGAATGGCTTGACGGACCACAAGAGTAATGGCATCGATAACACGGGTGCACGACTACTCCTGACTATCAATTGATAGACGGGGGTCCAAATACAACTAAAGAGGGACGACTCAAGGAACATATAACTTTCTGATTTGTGGATGCATAGATTAGTATGTCGAACCAAGTTCAACATTTCCTCCGGATAACCCATGCAGAAGGGTGGAACCAGCAGAGTAACAGTGTAGAATTGAGAACCCATCAACAGCACTCTGGTTGTGATCTTTCGGTTCAAAATAACTTCTGCCATGAGTAGTTCATGGTATTTGGAAGAACGATATACCATGAACCTCGAGGACTATCGCAAAGGTTGCTAATATCCCAAAAGAACTAAAAAACACTATCAACACGAGGTAAGTAAGGTGAATCTCGGGTTCAGGAACCCAGAAGTAGAATACCTACTAACTAAGTGGCATCACGGGATGCTTTCGAGAATAATGGCCAGAGTCATCACAATGGAAACACAAAATATGGCTAGATTACTAGGTGATACTTTAGACATCTAGGGTCATAATAATAGCTCCAACATATATGTCGAGACAGCAGAGTACCTCAACTCACCAATTAGTGTGGTCAATCTGGCACAAAGAAACTTTGAAACGGTAGGAAGGGATTTGCAAATGCATCAGATTGTTTAGAAACCTGGGATGACTCAGACAGCATAACGGCTGTAAATGCTCGAAAAGATTTGAGACATCCTACGAAAGGTGGCATAACCATGAAACATCATAATATCAAGATTCTTAAGCTAGGTAAGAATACACGGAAGTAGTAGGAACCGATCGGAAGCTTAGAACCATCAACCCTATAAGTCTACGGATTAATAACACGTGATCCTGATAGAAAGAAGAGGAAGCCTAGTTCCTTAAGCCCATAGGAAAGATAAGATGACTCAGATCAGAAGGGCATAAGGTATTAAGGAATAAAAAGAGCCTTACGTTCCATCCCACAATCAATTTCCTTATATAACTAAAGAATTTCTAGACTCAACTTCGACCAGTTTGGCTTGGTAATCCTACAGGAATTCAGGCTCTGATACCAGAGCTGTCAGGATCCCGATCCTATGCCACACCGATCTAGCATGTAACACCTCATATCACTTTGCGGCCTCACGCACGGTATTCCCACAGGTGTCGCCTTACCAGGCCCAGGACCGTTTGTGCCTTTTGGAACACGTATATGATAGTGTCTCTAGCATCCATATGACAAAGAACCCGGGCTGACATGACTAGTCGTGAACCCAAAGTGGCGCTAACTTACAGGGACATGCATACATGACCCAACAACGAACATGTCGATCAACAGCGAGTGAATCCGGGCTGTAGCAGCTGGGCTAGCAGGACTCCGGAGAATCCGGGCTGTACCAGGCTAGCAGGACTCCGGTAGACACCGCGTGACATTTCCCCGAATGGACAGACACAGGAACGAAGAAGGACACATGTCGGCCAGCCTAAGTGTTCTGGAGCAGTAGCAAGCTACGGGGACTCAGTGGAAGCACTATGAGACATTTCCCGGTAAGAGAGGCTACCAAGGATAAACAACTAGGTTTTCAGATCCCACACATACCAAGCATTTCAATAACATACACACAATATGCTCGATATGTGCAAATACAACATGGCATCAGAACATGACTCTACGACTCAAGTATTTTATTCAATAGGCTCCGAGGAGCGACATATTACAAACATGGGTCTCATGACCCCACATTCAGAGCATACAAGTCAAAAGCACATGCGGAAGTTTAACATGTCTGAGTAGAGACATCTACAAATGAAAAAGGCTGAGAAGCCTAACTATCTACCAGATCCTGCCGAGGGCACAAGATCGTAGTTGAGGTAAGAAGCTAAATGCCGAAGTCCACACGGAACTACTAGCAAGACTGAAGTCTCTCTGCAAAACATAAAATAGGCAAATGTGAGTACAAATATACCCAGGAAGACTTACATCAAAACTAAATACATATGCATCATTAGCAATAAAGGGATGGTGGGGTTTAACTGCAACAAGCCAGCTTTGACTCGGTGGCTATCCTGAACTACGACTGCAAGTAACTCTTTTGAGGTGGCGCACACGAGTCCACATATTCACCATATCAATACACCATTATGGATCCGCTTCCGTCTTCCTACGAGAACTCCATCCATAGCACTCAAGCTTATCTTGTGCATTTTAGAGTATCCACTTTCACTTGTCTATGAACTGTATAGGCAACCAAGAGGTCCTTTACCGCGGACGCGGCTATTCGAATAGATCATATTAACCATGCAGGGGTGTACTTCTTCACACACGCTCTCGCCACTTACTGCCATGTACACATCATGTATCTCGGCGACCTTCAAGTAGAAGCCTGGCAAGGGTGTCGGCTACGACCTGATTAACCACACAAGTCTCTAGTCCAGGTCTATCTCCTATTCGGGTTCCATCCCCAAGGAGATCCGGCCGGGGTGTCGCTCACGGCCCCAAACGATGTGAGCAGGGTTCCCAAGCCCACCATCCGGGTGCCACTTGGTACACCGTGCCACTGCACCTAGTCTTTCCCAAGCCCACCTGTACCGGGTGCCACTTGGTAGACTACTAGCACTACCTACAAACACCAGAAACTAGTTGCAACTCCTGGACAAAGATCAAGTTGATTAATAAGTCGAGAGAGCTTGGAGAGCCCGGAGACCAATGTGTGGTAGTAACTGTTCACGGATCACAAACACAGAACTCAGTTCCTGAGGACGGCTTCAATGAGACAACCCACCATGTACTCCTACATGGCCTCTCACCGCTACCTTTACCAAATTGTGTTCACATACTTAGCTCCCAACAGTAGGACATGTTTCAGAACATTCCAATTCATCCCCGATGAATCAGACCCGACTCAACTCTAAGCAGTAGCAGGAATGAAAAACAAGCATGAATGAGTAGGCACATCAGGGCTCAAACAACTCCTACTCATGCTAGTGGGTTTCATCTATTTACTGTGGCAATGACAGGTCATGCACAGGATAAGGGGTTCAACTACCGCAGCAAGTAACAGATGAATCGTTGTTGTCCTAATGCTGTAAAAAAGAGCAGGAGTGAGAGAGTGGGATTGTATCGGAATGAACAAGGGGGTTTTGCTTGCCTGGCACTTCTGAAGATAATAGTAGCTCTTCATCGGTGTCATCGATCTCATCGTCGGAACACGTCTACTGGGAGGGGACAATTACCAACAACAGAGAAGGAAACACAATCAATGCAATGCACAATATAATGCATGATCATGACATGTCAATATGCTGTGATTTGAGCTAATGCAACTAGCAACAGGTTAAATGGAGTTGGCTTGAACCCTAGGTTCAAATTCAAACTCCATATGTGATTTCTTAAATGCCATTTAATTGAATTGTCCTAAACAGTAGTCATAAGTTGTTCTGACATGCACGAAAATGGTACATATGGATAGATTGGATTTTTCTGATCATTTTTCATATATAAATAATTTCATTCTGAGTTACGGTTGAATTTATATGAATTTTTGAATTTTTTGATATTTTTTGGAATTTCTGAATTATTTAAAATTAAACTAAATCCAGAAATAGATTTATTGCGTCAGCACTACATCAGAATGACATCAGCAGGTTAACAGAGCTGCCCCGGGTCAAACCTGACGTGTGGGGTCCACACGTCAGTGTCACAGGGTTAAACAAGGGTGTGTTTAGCCTATTTACAAAATTAGTGGGCGTTGGGGCCCATCTGTCAGCGTCTGTGGGTGATCTAGCTGGCGGTGGTTAGCGTTAATTACGTGGCCACGTCGGCTTCGCCGGAGTTCGGCCGGGGGCGACCAAAACAGATGACGGAGATGACGCGAGAAGGCGCTACAGGGGACGGTTTCGGATGTGGTTTGTGGCTACAAGTAGCTGGGGGTGCGGCACATCCAGAGGTGGCGACGGCTGGAGCTGGGGTGGCCGGAGATTGCCGGAACGGAGCTCGCGGCGGTGGCCGGAGTTCGGGCCTCGACGAAAACGGCGTTGCGAAGCATGGGCGAGCGAAGTAAAGGGATGCGCAACCTCCTGGGGTCACCAGGAGCTCGATGAGGTGCACAAGCGCGACCCGTTCGAGCTCAGGCCACGACGGCGACAAGGCCAGGCCGCGGTGAGCTTCTGGCACGGCGGGGATCAATGGCTATGGCATGAATTCAGCGAGGGGAGCAGGGGGTAAGTGGTCAGGGGCTCATAGCGATGACGAGGGGACGCTCAGCGAGTTCAAGGACGGGCCGGAGCCAGCATATTTGACAAAGATAGCCGGCGGTCCCAAGGTTGAAGAAGGCATCGATGGCGGTGTTGCAGTGAAACCCGGCTTGCATGGCTCGTCGAGGGGATGCGTTACATCCTGGCGGAGCTATTGGTCACGGTGGTTGGGCTAGGGGATGGCCGGGGCTGCGGCGGTGCTCGTCAGCGTGCAGCGGGGTGTTCGGGTGCGCTGCAGAGAGGGAGCAGAGGCGGGGAAAGGGTGAGGGAGTGGGAGAGAGGAACCGGGGTGGCGTGTGGCATCATCCAGACGCGTCGGGGAGGCGGCAGGCAGGCATGAGGTGGAGGCCTTGGGCGCGCGCGCGTCAATACGCCTCTGCCTACTGACAGAGGTTGAAGACGGTGGGGAGTTGGGCTGGGCCTCAGCCACAGTGCTCGGCTAGGTGGGGCGCTAGGTGGGCTGCAGGTAAGTCCAGGTAGACCTTTTCCTTCTTCCGTTCTTATTTGTATTCTGTTTTGTTTGTTTTAAACTTTGCCACTGTTTAAATTCAAAAATAGATTCTAAACAGTGCCAAATATCCTCTGGGTATTTTTATGTTGCTGAATGGACTAATCCAAAAGCACATAAAATGTTCCAAGGTGTCAGTGTCAAAACCGGCGGATCTCGGGTAGGGGGTCCCAAGCAGTGCGTCTTAGGATCAATGGTAACAGGAGGCAAGGGACACAATGTTTACCCAGGTTCGGGCCCTCTCGATGGAGGTGAAACCCTACTCCTGCTTGATTAATATTGATGATATGGGTAGTACAAGAGTTGATCTACCACGAGATCAGAGAGGCTAAACCCTAGAAGCTAGCCTATGGTATGATTGTTATTGTATATCTATCGACTAGCCTAGCCTCGGTTTATATAATGCACTAGAGGCCTAGGATAACAAGAGTCCTAGCCGAATACGCCGGTGGGGGAGGAGTCCTTGTCTTGATCACCAAGTCTTGTGGATTCTTCCTTGCATGTGGCAGCTGTCCAGACTGGCCCATGAGTATACGGCCATGGGGGTCCTCGGCCCAATCCAACTGATCGGGAGATGACATGTTGAGTACCCCCTAATCTAGGACACCGTCAGTAGCCCCCTGAACCGGTCTTCAAGTTAGGGACGCTCCTCGATTCTTCCGGAACGTTCTTCATCTTCAGTCATCGGTCTTGAAAACTGGTTCAACAAATCTTCTCATCTTCGATCTTGAGGATCGCCGAAATGCATTCGATGAGTTTACACGTCAGGTATCCGAGGAGCCCCTTTAAGTTTCCGGCCGTTATCAATGCCTTGTTATTTTTACGCCACACCTCGGGTTTGAAGTTGTTCCCGGGCGGCAGCATCCTCTTGCATCCGAGCTCCAACGCCGGACTGCATTCAAGGTATCTTTTGCAGCCGAGCATCAATGTCGGAGTGCTTCCCGGCTCTAACGCTGGACTATGTATCCGAGCTCCAACGCCAGACTATGTATCCGAGCTCCAACGCCGGACTGTATCCGAGGTGTCGTAAATCACCTTGGTTCAAAGAAGTTTGAAGGAGTTTACCCAAGCTTAATGCCGGAAATGCCCTCTATGGAGCCAGCCACTAGCGCACGAGCTTTATGCCGGACTGCTTCCGAGGTGGTGCACCACCCCGAATGTGGGCCAATTTTTGTCAATATTTTTGATTGGTGCAATTTATTCTCTGCCGAGATACATAGGGCATTACATGGCATTACATGGCTTGTACCACTCACCACAGGGCATTACATGGCATGACAAGGAAACCAACAGTAAGAATACATGTGTGTGAAGCTAAGAATGGAAATAGCAAGTTCATAGAGTATATGGATCACTAGCAAAACACATGGCAACAACTGAACTTAATGTTAAGAGGCTAACATCAACATTATTTAGCAACTTAGGAGCAAGATTACAACAATCTACAGCAAGCCATAAATGCAACCAGGGGCATGGATGGATAGAGCATGACATGTGTAACAAAACATCCTTAGTGAACATCTCCATATTATGCATGGAATGACTTGTAGCAGCAGGTTTACATAGCATCACAAAATAACAGATTCAGCCTAGCAAAACAGTAACAGCAAGTACCCTACTTAACAAGCTTAATTCACTCACCACAAATCATTGCATGAGAAGATAAGCATAGAATCAGCAAGAAGACATGTTTATTAAACTAACCAAGGCAAGAATAAGTTCATATCATGCAAGGATCAACTACAACAACCTTGGAAAAATTGAATAACATGTAAACAATCTGCCAGGAAACATTTTATAGCGAAAGTAGGGCAAGCAAATGACATGCTAGACTACTCCATAATTGCAAACAGGGGCATAAATGGATAGGGAATAACCACATTTTCAAAACATCCTGAGTGAAGTATCTCAAAATAAGCTTGGATCTCTCTGTAGCATCAAGTTTACATGGCACAAAAATAACAGCAGAACAGGGACTGAAATCAGCAACATCACGAAGCCTAGTTTGCATGCTTGTTCTAGTCACCACATTGAAAACAAAAATACATGGCATACACCCCTGTAAAGATGGCCTGATGTAGCACCAAACACATGTAGACATCAACCTCATAGGATGCACACATCAAACATGGCAAAAATGACAAATGAACATGTTCTGTTAACAGACAGCAGACAACATTATATAGTACTCTTGCAACAATAATTCGGGCATCAAGCTGAACTCAAAAGAATGTGACCCAATGGAATGAAATGAAGATTATCTCACAGCGAACATTTTGATATATTATGCATGCAAAACGGAGCAGTATGCATGGAGATATGATGCGATGAATAGGGGCTAAAAATATGCAATAAATCGGGGACAATGATTTTCGGGGTCAACCTTCGTGGACTGGATCTCGATCCGGATCGGGCGCGGATCGAGGCGGGGCCGGGCTCGCCGGAGCAGGGCACCGGAGTGGAAGGAGACTGTCACACCCTAGCTAGTCATGCATTAGAGTGTTGCATCATGTTTACTTTTCATCAGAAACTTGAAATGGGGATGACAGAACCCCCAGTCCCCTCTGAAACCAACTAGGGTTACTAAAATAATTTTTCATTGAACCTGAAATGCCCTTCTAAAATGCCCATCATTTTTGCCTTGGTTCAGAACCTCTGCCAAAAGTGGTGCACATTTTTCTAGGCCATCCTAGGGTTTTTGAATTAAATCATAGCTATTTGAATTTGGGCATTTAAAATAATATTAAATATTTAAATGCTCAAATATCTCCAAACTAAAATGTTTCATGTTGGAAATAATCCAACTATGGACCAGGAGTAGTTTGGTGATTTTTGGAGTTGCCTAGGTATTTTATTTAATTCAACAAAGTTGCAGATATATTAAATAAAACAGAAAACAGAAAAGAGAGGGAAAGACTTACCTGTGCGGCCCAGCCAGCTGGCCGGCCCAGCTAGCAACCGACCCAGCCCAGCATTGTAGCTCCCCGTCGTCTTCCTCCCCACGCCCCGAAGCTGCTGCGTGCTCGCGCGCGCACGGCCGCGCGGCCACCTCCTGCTTGCCGACGCCCTCCTGGCCGCGTGGACGACGCCCGCAGCCCGTCCCGATCCCCCCTGCTCTCTCTCACTCTCCCCCGGTTCTCCCTCGCTCTCTCCCTCTCACGGCCGAAGATCACCGTCGCCGCAGTTCGCCATAGCCATTGTCTCCGACCACCCCTCGCTCCCCCGATTAGCTCGGAAGCTCCGCCTCGACTCCCTCTTCCTCCCCACCGCTCCACGAGTCCCCGGAAGCCCTGCATCGCCGCCACGTCGCCGTTCCCCTCTTCGGGCTCCGATCACCGTCGCCGACGAATTCACCGTCTCCAGCGCGTCCCCGAGCCCGCTTCGACGCCCACTGCAACCGCGGTGAGCTACGCCACCGTTTCCCCCTCTCCTTCCCCTCGTTCCCTCACCGTAGCTTCATCCCCACCGCAGAACTCCGGCGAGCTGACGTGGCCTAGCTAATTAGCCACTAACCCACCACCTACTGACGCTGACAAGTGGGCCCCAGGGCTAGTCAAAGCTAACCAGCCCCGGGTCAACGCGGGATTAGCCCCTGGTCACTGACGTGTGGACCCCACACGTCAGGTTTGACCCGAGCCAGCCCTGTTGACCTGCTGACGTCCCTGTGACGTCAGGCTGACGCAGTAAATGATATTTCTGGATTTAAATTAAATCAGGAAATTCCAGAATATTAATTAAACTTCAAAAATTCATAACTTTTATTCTGTAACTCCAAATTGGACAAATGATATATGAAAAATGATCAGAAAAATCCAATCTATCCATCTGCACTATTTTCATGCATGATCAAACAAGTTAAATTGATGTTTTAAGCAGAATAAGAAAAGGCACTTTAAAAGGGCATAATTGAATTTGGAATTTGAATCTTTGATTCAAATTTGCTCAAACACTTCTGGCTTTAGTTGCATTAGCCCAACACACTCATATTGCCATGTTTCATGCATGCATCATATTGTTGCACATTGTTTGGTGATGCCTGTGTATCGTTATCCTTTGCGACAGGATCTGTCCCCGAGGAGTACCGTGACTACCCTAACGAAGAACCGTATCTGTGCAACGAACCATCAGGCAAGCAACCAACCATTTGATCATATCGATACAATCCCATGTTCTCGCTCCTGCTCTCTTTTACTGCATTAAGACAACGCGATTCAAACTGCTGTGTGCTACGGTAGTTGAACCCATTTCCTCTGCATGACCTGTCATTGCCACAGTAACTAGATGAAACCCACTAGCATGTGTAGGAGTTGATTGAGCCATATGTATGTGTTGTTCCTACCTTGCTATGCCTGCTATGCTTAGAGTCGTGTCAGGTCTGGTTCATCTGGGTGATGGGTTGGAGTGAAATGATTATGTCGGTAATGAGAGTGGTGTGGTGAACACGATTTGGTAAAGGTATCGATGAGAGGCCATGTAGGAGTACATGGTGGGTTGTTTCATTGAAGCCGACCTTAAGCACTGAGATCTGTATGTGTGATTTAAGATACAGCTACTACCATGCATTGGGCCCTGAAATATGACCCCGCTCGACTTCTTATTCACCCTAGCTCTCTGTCCAGGAGTTGCAAGTAGTTTCTGGTGTTTGTAGCCTACTGGAGGCCGTGGACAGCGCTGACCGTAGGGGTGGGCTGTGATGCGGTAGGTACGTGGCCGGGTGTACCGAATACCCGTTAGGTATCTCGGGAACCCTGTTCACATCGTTGGGGGCCGTATGGGAAACCTCGGCCGGACTCCCTGCGGATGGAACCTGAATAGGCGATAAACCTGGACTAGAGGCTTAAGTGTTTAGGTAGGTCGTGGTCTACACCCACGTCGGCTTTCGCTTGAAGTCTGCCGAGCACATGTCGTGTGCAGACGCTAAGTGGTGGAAACATGTATGAAGAAGTACACCCCTGCAGGGTTAACATGATCTATTCGAATAGCCGCGTCCGCGGTAAAGGACTACTTGGTTGCCTATACAGTTCATAGACAAGTGAAATGGAAACTGCTAAAAGCCTCAAGATAAGTGTGAGTGCCGAGGATGGCTCTTCCGTAGGAAGACGGAGGCGGATCCTCGGTAGTGTATTGAAGTGGTGAGTAGTGGACTCGTGTGCGCAAAACTATTTCAAATTGGAGTATCGTAGGATAGTCTAGCCAAGAGTCAAAGCTGGCTTGCTGCAATAACTCCACCAACCCTTCTTGATACTAAGCATGTATGTAGGATCTGATGTAAGTCTTGCTGAGTACCTTTGTACTCATGTTGCTATATTCTACATTTTTACAGAAGACGCTGCAACCCCTTCTGATGGGTTCTATGTAGACGTTGACATCAACGAGTAGGCTAAAGACCCAGGTGGTGACCCTGAGCTTGTGAAGGACCACATAGTATAGCTAGGCTTTCCAAGCCTCTTTTATTTTACTAGTTGTCTGTACTCAGACAAGTTACTTCCGCTGTTGGCTTGTATGATTGTATGACTTGTATGTTGGGTCGTGAGACCCGTACCTTTGTGTGTATGTTATGTATGGCTCACTGAGCCTTAAATAAAGTACTTGTGTCATAGAGTCATGTTGTGATGCTTCGTTGTATTTGCACATATCGAGCATATTGTGTGTATGATTGAAATGCTTGGTATGTGTGGGATCTGACCATCTAGTTGTTTATCTTTAGTAGCCTCTCTTACCGGGAAATGTCTCCTAGTGTTACCGCTGAGCCATGGTAGCTTGCTACTGCTCTGGAACACTTAGGCTGGCCGGCATGTGTCCTTCTTCGTTCCTGTGTCTGTCCCTTCGGGGAAATGTCACGCTTTGAGTACCGGAGTCCTGTTAGCCCGCTACAGCCCGGTTTACCGGAGTCCTGCTAGCCCAGTGCTACAGCCCGGACCCACTTGCTGATGACCGACACGTTCGAAGCTGGGTCATGGATGCCTGTCCCTGTAAGTCTGTGCCACTTTGGGTTTACGACTAGTCATGTCAGCCCGGGCTCTTTATCATATGGATGCTAGCGACACTATCATATACGTGAGCCAAAAGGCGCAAACGGTCCCGGGAAAAAAGGTAAGACGACACCCGTGGGGATACCGTGCGTGAGGCCGCAAAGTGATATGAGGTGTTACCAGCTAGATCGATGTGACATCGAGTCGGGGTCCTGACAGCGTTGGCATCAGAGCCGGACTGCCTGTAGGTTCTCCAAGCCAAACTGGTCGATGTTGAGTCTAGAAATTCTTAGTTATATGTAGGGGAATTGTTTGTGGGTTGGAACGTAAGGCTCTTTTTACTCCTTATACCTTATGACATTCTGATCTGAGTCAGTCCATTCTTCCACCGGGGGTTAAGGAATTAGGATCTGTTCTCTCTATCAGGATCACGTGTTACTAATCAGTAGTACCTTATAAGTTTGATGGTTATCAGCCTAGTTCAGTTCTACTACCACATTATGTTGATGGAATGGTTCCAGAACTTGATATGATGATGTTGAGTGTGTACGAAATCCTTTGTCAAATGTCTCAATATCCTTTTTGAGCATTTACAGCTGTTATGCTGCCGAAATTTTGCTAGAAATTCTAATGCCTTTGCATTATGATTATCCTTTCAGATGGCCACTCGCGACCTCAATCAAGTGGTTCGCCTGACTCGATGCCTAGATGTACCCGGCCATACTGCCAAGTTGGTCAGGGTAATGACTGAGGCTGGATACCACTGGTATCCTGAGTACACGGTCGAAGAGCAATTCCGAGACTTTAATCAAAGCCAGTATCTCTGCACTGTCAGGATATTTCCATCTTATCCTGGATCCACTGAGCCTCTTCACTGCTCCTATGGACTCGGGGTTACTATTGAGATGGCTGTGCAGGATGCCGCCTACTCTATGATGACCATTATGCGAGTCAGATCTGGTTTATTTCGGGACTCTGACTTCCGGTATATGCCAGGATCACTTCCGGGAGCACAGGGATATCTCCAGGCTATCTATGCTGACTCCACTCAGGAGGATTCACGGACTCGCACCACTGCTGAGATGCTCGAGGATAAGGACCGTGAAAATCGGGCCTTAAGGTTAGAGCTCTTCAATACCCGTGCTGACCACTGGGCCACTTTGACTCGGTTCGCACCGGCGGTGCAAGCTGGATATTCAGATATGCGCGATCTCTATCCTGTGAGATCTGCTCTTCCGGACGTGATGGTTTGGCGTGATGTAGGAGGCATCACCCCACCTCGCGGTCCCCGCAGGCCACCGTTTGTTGGTCCAAGGCCTCATCCTAGCCCCTATGGTCCACAAGCTCCGCGAGACCGTCTGTTTCCGGATGATCATGTTGAACTTCCGGGCTATGGAGGTGACTTCTACGAGGACTACTACGGATCGGTCTGAGTTAGTAGTAGTATCACTAGTTCGCACTAGCTGTGTCATCTATCGTCCTGCGTGGCTCGTGGGATATGACCTAGTTTGTACTCTTCCCGGAGATGTAGAAAAATAATGTATAGGAGCTTGGGATGCCTCCGATGAGATGTAATCCTCTTTTCACCGTTTTAGTACCTTGCTTGGTCTTGTATTAAATCTGTATGGTGTGTATGACGATGGAATAAAGAAGCAGTTTCTGTATCTACCATGTCATACGGATGATCATCTTGCATTCCGAGTTATTCCTTACATTATGTACCCTGTGTCGGAATTTTACCATCCTGACTAAATCATTGTTTTGTTTACCTAGGATGGTCAACACGCGCGCTAACCCTGCTTCCCAAGAACAGGCCGAAGGCAGTGAAGCCAGAAATGAACATCTGCCTCAACCTCCTTCACTAGCCGAGGTTATGATGGAAGCTGAGAGAAACAAGCGGGAGACAAACCGTTTGTTGGAGCGTATTGAACAGAACACAGCACACCATCAGAGGGCTAACGTGGTGTCACTCAGTGATTTTATCAAATTGCATCCACCCACGTTCCACCACTCCGTCGAGCCTCTCGACGCTGATGACTGGCTTCGCAGTATCTCTCACAAACAGCGTTCCGCGCTGGTAGCGGAGGCTGACAAGGTCACCTTTGCTGCATATCATCTTGAAGGCCCCGCCAGTCTATGGTGGGAGAATTATGGAGCTATGCGCCCAGCGGGCCATGTCACAACTTGGGCTGAGTTCAGCAAGGCTTTCCGTGAACATCACATTCCGGAGGGTCTCATGGACCGTAAGCGTGAAGAATTTTGCAATTTCACCCAAGGCCGACTTTCTGTGGATGTCTATAGCAGAGAGTTTGGTAATCTCGCACGATATGCAACCGAGGAAGTATCTACTGACGCCAAGAAGCAAGCAAGGTTCCGTAAGGGCCTTAGTCCTGAGCTTCGCCGCGACCTCCGCCTGCATGAGTGCACATCCTTTTCGAAACTTGTCAACAAAGCCATCAGTGCTGAAACTGGTCAGACTGACTATGACGCAACACGCAAGCATGGGCGTGATATGGGTTCCTCATCCGGTGCTGGTCCTCAGAAGCGCCGCGTGTGGGTACCCAACACCGCCCTGCCACCCAGGTTCACACCGAGGCCATCTTTCCAGGCGCCTCGCCCCGCTCAACAGTCTGCTCCAGCTAAGCCCTATGGGGGTCCAACCAATAATGCTCCTCCACGTACCAGTTCCGTGACTTGTTTCAAGTGTGGGGAATCTGGTCACTATATGCGTGAGTGTCCCCAGACCAACCCCAATCAATCTGCTAAAGCTGTTGGCCGTGGCAAGCCGACAGGGAAAGTATTCCACGCTAAACCGGTCACCGCTTCACGTGGCCATGTCAATTGTGTCTCTGCCGAAGAAGCTCAAGAGGATCCCAACGTCGTTCTCGGTACGCTTCTTGTTAATTGCCACCCGGCATCTGTTCTTTTCGATACAGGAGCCTCTCATTCTTTTATATCCGAAAATTATGCTCGTCTGCATAACATTGCATTCTGTGACTTGCCGTCCACTATGGAAATCTCTACCCCTGGGTCTAGATGGCAGACCTCTAGGGTAAGTTATGGAAATGAGATCCAAGTCGACAGACTTGTTTTCCTTGCATCTTTGATAGCCCTTAAATCTTCAGATATTAATATCATCCTGGGTATGGACTGGATGTCAACTCATCATGCCCAAATTGATTGCTTTTCTAGGACTGTTCAACTCACCCATCCTTCGGGGAAGATAGTCAATGTCTTGACCCGAATAGCCAAGCGACAATTATATTCTCTTAACGCCAGTCCTTTGCCAGACCTTGAGGACGTTCCGGTAGTCCGTGACTTTCCGGATGTCTTTCCAGAGGAATTGCCAGGTGTTCCACCTGACAGGGATGTTGAGTTCGTAATAGACCTCATTCCAGGAACCGTTCCGATTGCTAGAAGACCTTATAAGATGGCACCCCTAGAACTAGCCGAGCTTAAGAAACAACTCGATGAATCCTTGAAAAAGGGTTTCATCCGCCCTAGTTCATCTCCGTGGGCTTGCCCCGTCCTATTCGTCAAGAAGAAGGATGGTACGGACCGGATGGTTGTAAATTACCGACCTGTCAACCTGGTCACAATCAAGAACAAATACCCGCTTCCCAGGATCAACGACCTGTATGATCAGCTCGCTGGATCCTCAGTCTTCTCTAAGATGGATTTGAGGTTGGGCTACCATCAAATCAAAATCAGAAACGGGGACATTCCTAAAACGGCCTTTGTTACTCGTTATGGCCAATACGAGTACACCGTCATGTCCTTCGGTTTAACCAACGCTCCAGCCACCTTTTCTCGGTTAATGAACTCAATCTTCATGGAGTATTTGGATAAATTCGTTGTAGTTTATCTCGATGATATACTCATCTACTCCAAGAACGAGGAAGAACATGCCGAACATTTAAGGCTAGTGTTGAAGAAACTTCGAGAGCATCGCCTTTATGCCAAATTTTCAAAATGTGAATTCTGGTTGCCAGAAGTGACCTACCTGGGTCATGTAATATCTGGTAAAGGTATTGCTGTTAACCCTGAGCGAGTTCAAGCCGTCCTCAATTGGACTCCACCTGAATCGGTCAAGCAAGTTCGGAGTTTTCTAGGCTTAGCGAGCTATTGTCGTCGCTTTGTCGAGAACTTCTCCAAAGTTGCTAAACCCCTAACCGAACTCCTCAAGAAAGATAAGAAGTTCGAATGGACTCCACAATGTGAGCACAGCTTTCAGGAACTGAAAAGACGCCTGACTTCTGCTCCCGTGTTGGTACCGCCAGACTTCTCCAAGGACTTTGTTATCTACTGCGACGCCTCGCGACAAGGACTAGGTTGCATCCTTATGCAAGATCGACACGTAATTGCTTACGCTTCACGGCAATTGCACCCACATGAGGAGAATTATCCTACTCATGATCTAGAACTTGCAGCCGTAGTCTATGCACTTAAGACCTGGCGACATTACCTCCTCGGTAATCGTTGCGAAATATTCACTGATCACCAAAGCCTGAAGTACATCTTCACCCAACCGGATCTGAATCTCAGGCAAAGACGTTGGGTTGAATTGATCACAGACTTCGACTTAGGAATAACCTATACCCCAGGGAAAGCCAACGTCATGGCTGATGCGCTAAGTCGTAAATCTTATTGTAACAACCTGATGTTACAACAAAGTCAACCGCTTCTCCATGAGGAATTTCGGAAGCTTAACCTTCACATTGTACCTCAAGGTTTTCTTTCCACCTTGGTGGCAAAACCTACTCTTACGGATCAAATCATCGCTGCCCAAAAGCGAGATAAGGGAATCTCTAAAATCAAAGAGAACATTGCTAGCGGAGGTGCTAGTTGTTTCTCCACAAATGATCATGGTGTTGTGTACTTTGAGAATCGTCTAGTGGTTCCCAAGAACCAGCATCTGCGGCAGTTGATCCTTAAGGAGGCCCATGAATCTCCTCTCACCATTCATCCCGGTAGTACTAAGATGTATCAGGATCTACGCCAGAGGTTCTAGTGGACTAGGATGAAGAGAGAAATTGCTCAGTATATTGCCAATTGCGACGTCTGCCGTCGTGTAAAAGCAGAGCATCAACGGCCTGCTGGCACCCTTCAACCCTTAGCTATTCCTGAATGGAAATGGGATAAAATTGGTATGGATTTCATTACCGGTTTTCCCAGGACCAAGAGAGGGAATAATGCTATTTTCGTCGTGGTCGATTGTCTTTCCAAAGTAGCTCATTTCTTACCTGTTCGTGAGAGTATAACCGCTAGTCAGCTGGCAGACTTATACATCTCCCGAATAGTGTCCCTCCATGGTGTTCCTTTGGAAATCAATTCGGATCGAGGAAGTCTTTTCACCTCACGATTCTGGGAAAGTTTCCAAAATGCTATGGGAACTCGTCTCTCCTTTAGCACCGCTTTCCACCCTCAGTCAAGTGGTCAAGTGGAACGCGTCAGTCAGATTCTGGAAGACATGCTTCGAGCCTCTGTTATCTCGTTCGGAATGGACTGGGAGAAGTGCCTTCCATTTGCCGAATTCGCTTACAACAACAGCTATCAATCTAGCTTGGGTAACGCCCCTTTTGAAGTTCTCTATGGACGACGATGTCGAACACCCCTTAACTGGTCAGAGACCGGGGAAAGACAATTCTTTGGCCCGGATATGATTCAGGAAGCAGAAGAACAAGTTCGTATCGTTCATGAAAAGTTGAAAACAGCCCAATCCCGTCAAAAGAGTCAATATGACCGAAAACATAAGGCTATGACTTTCGAGGTTGACGAGAAGGCTTACCTTCGGGTCACCCCTCTGAAGGGAACCCATCGTTTCGGTATCAAAGGCAAATTGGCTCCTCGTTACATTGGACCTTTTCGCATTCTTGCCAAACGAGGAGAAGTTGCCTACCAATTGGAACTACCTCCGCACCTCTCCAGAGTTCACGATGTCTTCCACGTTTCTCAACTCAGGCGTTGCTTCTCGGATCCTATCCGTGAAGTGGACCACGAAACGCTTGATCTCCAAGATAATCTTACATATCGAGAGTACCCCATTCGTATCCTCGATCAAGCCGAACGTACCACGCGACGTCATAATATCAAGTTTCTCAAGGTTCAATGGTCGCACCATTCTGAGGATGAAGCAACTTGGGAAAGGGAGGATCATCTTCGACTCGAGTATCCCGCCTTCTTCTCGGAGGAACCCAAATCTCGGGACGAGATTCTTTTGAGTGGGGGTGAGTTGTCACACCCTAGCTAGTCATGCATTAGAGTGTTGCATCATGTTTACTTTTCATCAGAAACTTGAAATGGGGATGACAGAACCCCCAGTCCCCTCTGAAACCAACTAGGGTTACTAAAATAATTTTTCATTGAACCTGAAATGCCCTTCTAAAATGCCCATCATTTTTGCCTTGGTTCAGAACCTCTGCCAAAAGTGGTGCACATTTTTCTAGGCCATCCTAGGGTTTTTGAATTAAATCATAGCTATTTGAATTTGGGCATTTAAAATAATATTAAATATTTAAATGCTCAAATATCTCCAAACTAAAATGTTTCATGTTGGAAATAATCCAACTATGGACCAGGAGTAGTTTGGTGATTTTTGGAGTTGCCTAGGTATTTTATTTAATTCAACAAAGTTGCAGATATATTAAATAAAACAGAAAACAGAAAAGAGAGGGAAAGACTTACCTGTGCGGCCCAGCCAGCTGGCCGGCCCAGCTAGCAACCGACCCAGCCCAGCACTGTAGCTCCCCGTCGTCTTCCTCCCCACGCCCCGAAGCTGCTGCGTGCTCGCGCACGCACGGCCGCGCGGCCACCTCCTGCTTGCCGACGCCCTCCTGGCCGCGTGGACGACGCCCGCAGCCCGTCCCGATCCCCCCTGCTCTCTCTCACTCTCCCCCGGTTCTCCCTCGCTCTCTCCCTCTCACGGCCGAAGATCACCGTCGCCGCCGTTCGCCATAGCCACTGTCTCCGACCACCCCTCGCTCCCCCGATTAGCTCGGAAGCTCCGCCTCGACTCCCTCTTCCTCCCCACCGCTCCACGAGTCCCCGGAAGCCCTGCATTGCCGCCACGTCGCCGTTCCCCTCTTCGGGCTCCAGCCGACGAATTCGCCGTCTCCAGCGCGTCCCCGAGCCCGCTTCGACGCCCACTGCAACCGCGGTGAGCTACGCCACCGTTTCCCCCTCTCCTTCCCCTCGTTCCCTCACCGTAGCTTCATCCCCACCACGGCCGAACCTCCGCCGTCGCCGAGCTCGCCGTCGACGTAGCTCCGGTGACCATTTGGTCACCCCGGCGAGTCCAACGAGTTCACAGAACCCAGTAGAGCATCCCTAGCACCTAGTTTTGCTCGACTTCGAGCTCCAGCACCGTTCCCGTGCATGACCGAACCCCGGCGGCCGCAGCCGAGCTCACCGCCGTCGACTCCGGCCACCCCGACCCCAACGGACTCCGCCAAGAGCCGCGGGTCGTCCTCAGCCTCACTCCGGTGATCTCCGCGGTCCATTTGGTGGCCGAAACGACCAAAACCACTCTCGCCGCCGCACTGATGGTCGCCGCCGGCCAGAACTCCGGCGAGCTGACGTGGCCTAGCTAATTAGCCACTAACCCACCACCTACTGACGCTGACAAGTGGGCCCCAGGGCTAGTCAAAGCTAACCAGCCCCGGGTCAACGCGGGATTAGCCCCTGGTCACTGACGTGTGGACCCCACACGTCAGGTTTGACCCGAGCCAGCCCTGTTGACCTGCTGACGTCCCTGTGACGTCAGGCTGACGCAGTAAATGATATTTCTGGATTTAAATTAAATCAGGAAATTCCAGAATATTAATTAAACTTCAAAAATTCATAACTTTTATTCTGTAACTCCAAATTGGACAAATGATATATGAAAAATGATCAGAAAAATCCAATCTATCCATCTGCACTATTTTCATGCATGATCAAACAAGTTAAATTGATGTTTTAAGCAGAATAAGAAAAGGCACTTTAAAAGGGCATAATTGAATTTGGAATTTGAATCTTTGATTCAAATTTGCTCAAACACTTCTGGCTTTAGTTGCATTAGCCCAACACACTCATATTGCCATGTTTCATGCATGCATCATATTGTTGCACATTGTTTGGTGATGCCTGTGTATCGTTATCCTTTGCGACAGGATCTGTCCCCGAGGAGTACCGTGACTACCCTAACGAAGAACCGTATCCGTGCAACGAACCATCAGGCAAGCAACCAACCATTTGATCATATCGATACAATCCCATGTTCTCGCTCCTGCTCTCTTTTACTGCATTAAGACAACGCGATTCAAACTGCTGTGTGCTACGGTAGTTGAACCCATTTCCTCTGCATGACCTGTCATTGCCACAGTAACTAGATGAAACCCACTAGCATGTGTAGGAGTTGATTGAGCCATATGTATGTGTTGTTCCTACCTTGCTATGCCTGCTATGCTTAGAGTCGTGTCAGGTCTGGTTCATCTGGGTGATGGGCTGGAGTGAAATGATTATGTCGGTAATGAGAGTGGTGTGGTGAACACGATTTGGTAAAGGTATCGATGAGAGGCCATGTAGGAGTACATGGTGGGTTGTTTCATTGAAGCCGACCTTAAGCACTGAGATCTGTATGTGTGATTTAAGATACAGCTACTACCATGCATTGGGCCCTGAAATATGACCCCGCTCGACTTCTTATTCACCCTAGCTCTCTGTCCAGGAGTTGCAAGTAGTTTCTGGTGTTTGTAGCCTACTGGAGGCCGTGGACAGCGCTGACCGTAGGGGTGGGCTGTGATGCGGTAGGTACGTGGCCGGGTGTACCGAATACCCGTTAGGTATCTCGGGAACCCTGTTCACATCGTTCGGGGCCGTATGGGAAACCTCGGCCGGACTCCCTGCGGATGGAACCTGAATAGGCGATAAACCTGGACTAGAGGCTTAAGTGTTTAGGTAGGTCGTGGTCTACACCCACGTCGGCTTTCGCTTGAAGTCTGCCGAGCACATGTCGTGTGCAGACGCTAAGTGGTGGAAACATGTATGAAGAAGTACACCCCTGCAGGGTTAACATGATCTATTCGAATAGCCGCGTCCGCGGTAAAGGACTACTTGGTTGCCTATACAGTTCATAGACAAGTGAAATGGAAACTGCTAAAAGCCTCAAGATAAGTGTGAGTGCCGAGGATGGCTCTTCCGTAGGAAGACGGAGGCGGATCCTCGGTAGTGTATTGAAGTGGTGAGTAGTGGACTCGTGTGCGCAAAACTATTTCAAATTGGAGTATCGTAGGATAGTCTAGCCAAGAGTCAAAGCTGGCTTGCTGCAATAACTCCACCAACCCTTCTTGATACTAAGCATGTATGTAGGATCTGATGTAAGTCTTGCTGAGTACCTTTGTACTCATGTTGCTATATTCTACATTTTTACAGAAGACGCTGCAACCCCTTCTGATGGGTTCTATGTAGACGTTGACATCAACGAGTAGGCTAAAGACCCAGGTGGTGACCCTGAGCTTGTGAAGGACCACATAGTATAGCTAGGCTTTCCAAGCCTCTTTTATTTTACTAGTTGTCTGTACTCAGACAAGTTACTTCCGCTGTTGGCTTGTATGATTGTATGACTTGTATGTTGGGTCGTGAGACCCGTACCTTTGTGTGTATGTTATGTATGGCTCACTGAGCCTTAAATAAAGTACTTGTGTCATAGAGTCATGTTGTGATGCTTCGTTGTATTTGCACATATCGAGCATATTGTGTGTATGATTGAAATGCTTGGTATGTGTGGGATCTGACCATCTAGTTGTTTATCTTTAGTAGCCTCTCTTACCGGGAAATGTCTCCTAGTGTTACCGCTGAGCCATGGTAGCTTGCTACTGCTCTGGAACACTTAGGCTGGCCGGCATGTGTCCTTCTTCGTTCCTGTGTCTGTCCCTTCGGGGAAATGTCACGCTTTGAGTACCGGAGTCCTGTTAGCCCGCTACAGCCCGGTTTACCGGAGTCCTGCTAGCCCAGTGCTACAGCCCGGACCCACTTGCTGATGACCGACACGTTCGAAGCTGGGTCATGGATGCCTGTCCCTGTAAGTCTGTGCCACTTTGGGTTTACGACTAGTCATGTCAGCCCGGGCTCTTTATCATATGGATGCTAGCGACACTATCATATACGTGAGCCAAAAGGCGCAAACGGTCCCGGGAAAAAGGTAAGACGACACCCGTAGGGATACCGTGCGTGAGGCCGCAAAGTGATATGAGGTGTTACCAGCTAGATCGATGTGACATCGAGTCGGGGTCCTGACAGGGACGACGGTGTGGCGAGATCCGGCGGAGGGGGCCGGTCCGGCGGCGCGGGGAGGCGAGGGGAGGCCGGAGAGGCAGCGCGGACGGGGCGGCGACCGACGGCGGGCGGCGCGCGGGCCGGGGTGGCGCCGGCGGGGTGCGGAGCTGGGCGGCGAGGGGGCCGCGGAGGGCGGCACCGGCGGGGAGGCACAGGGCGCAAGGCCGCGGGGCGTGAGTGGCGAGGCGCCCGGCGGGCGGCGGGATCTGGGCCCGCGCGGGCCCCGGATGGGCTTCACGGGCCGGCGGCGAGGGTGGCGGCTGCGCGCCACATGGCGGCCTCCGATTGGCGCGGGGAGCGGCGGCGGACATGTCCGGTCCAGATCGGACGTGTCCGGCGGGCGAGAGGAGCGGGGCTAGGGTTTCGGGGGGATTTATGCGCGAATTTCGGGGGAGGGCACCTTTTTATAGATTCTGGGAGCTAGGAGAGTCCAAATGAGGCACGGTTTTCGCCCACACGATCGTGATCGAACGACCGAGAGCATGGAGGGGAGTTTGCTGGGTTTTGGGCCACTTTGGAGGGGTGTTGGGCTGCAAGACGAAAGGGGCTTTTACGGTTACCCGGTTAACCGTTGGAGTACGAAACGACCTCCAAATGGCACGAAACTTGACAGGCGGTCTACCGGTGCTATACCAAGACCGCATGGCAAGACTCGGTACATTCCGAGAAAGTTTAACACCCGCTCACGAAGAGAGGCCAGAAGGGGACGCCAGAGGACATAGGAGTGCCGGATTGCAAAATGGACAACGGGGAAAATGCTCGGATGCAAGAAACGAACACGTATGCAAAATGAAATGCACATGATGACATGATAAAATGCAACACGCAAGAAAATGACATGCCAACGACAGTGAATAACTGGCAGACACCTAGCGCATCGAATTCGGGGCGTTACACCTTAATATCCCTTAGTTTCCAATAGGACCCCGCTGCCACGGGAGGGTAGGACAAAAGATGTCATGCAAGTTCTTTTCCATAAGCACGTATGACTATTTACGGAATACATGCCTACATTACATTGATGAACTGGAGCTAGTTCCGTGTCACCCTATGTTGTAACTGTTACATGACAAACCGCATCCGGCATAATTATCTATCGCTAATCCGGTGCCTATGAGTTTTCCATATACTGGTTTACGCTTATTTACTTTTCCATTGCTACTGTTATCATCACTACAAAAATACCAAAAACATTACTTTTGGTGTCTTTACTTTGTTACCGTTACCACCACTATCATATTACTTTGCTACTAAACACTTTGCTGCAGATATTAAGTTTCCATGTGTGGTTGAATTGACAACTCAGCTGTTAATACTTGAGAATATTCTTTGGCTCCCCTTGTGTCAAATCAATAAATTTGGGTTGAATACTCTACCCTCAAAAACTGTTGCGATCCCCTATACTTGTGGGTTATCAAGACCTTTTTTTGGCGCCGTTGTCGAGGAGCATAGCTCTATTCTCTGAGTCACTTGGGATTTATATCTGCTGGACACTATGAAGAACTTGAAAGACGCTAAGACAAAAATTTATCCCTTAACTACGAGGGGAGGTAAGGAACTGCCATCTAGCTCTGCACTAGATTCTCCTTCTGTTATGAGTAAGTTTGCGACACCTAATCCGACTGCTGCTATTAATTATGATATGTCGCATGTTATTGATGATGCCACTTCTGCTATCCATGATACTTATGATGAAACTACTTCTATGCTTGATACTACTGTGCCACTTGGTGAATTACTTGATGAGCAAATTGCTAGGTCTAGAGAAAGAGAAATTATTGAACCTGAACACGATGATGTTAGTGATGATGAACCTATGCCTGCTATTCCTGAGGGTTATCTTTTTAATGCTAAATCTATTGAAGTTGTTCTTGCTTGTCAGGATAGTCTTGAACGTAAGAGGTTGCTAGTTAAGTGGAGTAAAGAATCTTTTAGAGATAGGATGAGACCCGACCCTGCTTTTGCTACTTCACCTATCTGTGTTCCCGATTAGGATTATTATGATTTTTCTGTTGATCCGGATATAATTACTTTGGTTGAATCTGATCCTTTTTATGGCTATGAATCTGAAACTGTTGTGGCACATCTTCCTAAGTTAGATGATATAGCTGCCCTGTTTACTAATAATGAGAGATCGCGCTACCTTTATTTACTCAAAATATTTCCGTTCTCATTAAAGGGTGATGCTAAGAAATGGTTTAATTCTCTTGATCCTGGTTGTGTGCAAAGTCCCCAGGATATGATTTATTACTTCTCTGCTAAATATTTCCCTGCTCATAAGAAACAAGCTGCTCTGAGGGAAATATACAACTTTGTGCAAATTGAAGAAGAGAGTCTCCCACAAGCTTGGGGGAGGCTTCTCATGTTACTTAATGCTTTGCCTGATGATCCTCTTAAGAAACCTGAAATATTTGATATCTTTTATAATGGACTAACTGATGCTTCCAGAGATTACCTGGATAGTGGTGCTGGTTCTCTTTTCAGGGAAAGAACACGAGATGACGCTGAAATTCTATTGAATAATATGTTGGCAAATGAAAATAATTGGGCACCTCCTGAGCTACCTCCCGAGCCAGCTCCTGAGCCAATTACTGAGCCTATTCCTAAACCAACTCCGAAGAAGAGAGGTGTTCTATTTCTCAGTCCCGAAGATATGCAAGAGGCAAAGAAATCTATGAAAGAGAAAGGTATTAAAGTTGAAGATGTTAAGAATTTACCTCCTATTGAAGAAATACATGTTCTTAATTTACCGCCTATTGAAGAAGTGTATGATCTCAGTTACTTATTTACTGAAGAACCTCCCGATATCCCGACACAGGTAGTAAAGGTATTCTCTCTATAGATATGATAAAGCTGAAGTCCCCCCTACTAAAATTGCTAGTCAGTGCTTGGATGAGTTTGATGACTTTATGTTTAAGCAAGACGACTTTAATGCTTATTTTGGTTGACAATTAAAAAATAATACCTTTACGATTAAACGCTTGGGTGATTATATGGCTGATATTAGAGGTGAACTTAAACTTGTTAGCAAACATGCTTCTATGGTTACCACTCAAGTAGAACAAGTACTTAAAGCTTAGAAAGAAGTGCTTGATGAAATGAATAGTAAGAAAAATGATTATGCTGTCAGAGTGGCTACTAGAACTAGTAGAATGACTCAGGAACCTTTGTATCCTGAAGGCCATCCAAAGAGAATCGAGCAAGATTCTCAGAGAAACAATATTGATATACCTAGTTCTTCTAAAAGGAAGAAAAATAAAAATGATAGAACTGTGCAAACTTCTAGTGAACCTATTGCTGAACCACCAGATAATCCAAATGATATCTCTATGTCTGATGTTGAAACACAATCAGGTGATGAACATGAACCTAGTGTTGATGCTCAACCTAGTAATGATAATGAAGTAGAAGTTGAACCTGTTGTTGATCTTGATAACCCACACTCAAAGAATCAACGTTATGATAAAAGAGACTTCGTTGCTAGGAAACATGGTAAAGAAAGGGAACCATGGGTTCAGAAACCCATGCCTCTTCCTCCCAAACCATCCAAGAAAAAGGACGATGAGGATTTTGAGCGCTTTGCTGAAATGATTAGACCCATCTTTTTGCGTATGCGATTAACTGATGTGCTCAAAACAACTCCTTATGCTAAGTATATGAAGGATATCATAACAAATAAAAGAAAGATACCGGAAGCTGAAATTTCCACCATGCTTGCTAATTATACTTTTAAGGGTGGAATACCAAAGAAACTTGGAGATCCAGGAGTACCTAATATACCATGCTCCATTAAAAGAAATTATGTTAAAACTGCTTTATGTGATCTTGGAGCCGGTGTTAGTGTTATGCCTTTCTCTTTGTATCGTAGACTTGACTTGAATAAGTTGACACCTACTGAAATATCTTTGCAAATGGCTGATAAATCAACTGCTATACCTGTCGGTATTTGTGAGGATGTGCCTGTTGTAGTTGCAAACGTTACTATTTTAACAGACTTTGTTATTCTTGATATTCCCGAGGACGATAGTATGTCTATTATTCTTGGAAGACCTTTCCTTAATACTGCAGGGGCTGTTATTGATTGCAACAAAGGCAATGTCACTTTTCATGTTAATGGTAATGAACATACGGTACACTTTCCGAGGAAACAACCTCAAGTTCATAGTATCAACTCTATTGGAAAAATTCCATCGATTATATTTGGAGGTTTTGAATTTCCTCTCCCTACTGTCAATAAGAAATATTATATACTTATTATTGGGGATGTCCATATCCCCGTTGAGGTAACATAGTGTTATTCAAAATTTCTCTGGTTCCATGTTAATCGGAATGAGTTTGTTAACAAGACTTGATCAACATTGTTAGTGGATTCTTTTTGATAAGCATGAGACGGATGAAACTAGAAGCACAACCTTCTGTACCCTCTTTATATTTTCTGTTACTTAGTAGAAATAAAGTAAAATAGTATTTTTCTGTCTGTTTCCTGATTTATCCGTGCAATATAAAAATATCCCAAAAATAAAAGTCCTCAGAATGCCATGCCAATTTAATATGATTTTTTTGGGAATATTTGAGGATTTACTGTGCAAAAATTACCACGGGGGGAGCTGCCACCTGGCCACGAGGGTGGAGGGCGCGCCCTACCCCCTAGGCGTGCCCCCTGCCTCGTGGGCCCATGGTGGCCCTCCTCCACTTATCCCCGCACCCATCTTCTTCCTCTGCCTCACACAAACACGAAAACCCAACTCAAGCACGAGTTCCAGCCCCCGTTGCTGTGATTTTCGATCTCCTTGCTCAAAGCACCTCTCGCAAAACTGCTTGGGGAGATTGTTCCTTGGTATGTGACTCCTCCATTGGTCCAATTAGTTTTTGTTCTAGTGCTTTATTCATTGCAAATTTGTGCTGCATAGGTGACCATGTTCTTGAGCTTGCATGTCAAATTTATATGGTTCCAAGTAGTTCTAATGCTTGATATATGCTCTAGGCACTTGTATGAGTAGTTGCTATCAGTTTTATTGAAGTTGGTTCACTTTTATTTTGAAGTTACTAAAAATTTCAGAAATTTTTCAGAGGAAACAATATGCTTAGGAGGATGTTCCAAGGTGGTCCTTCAAGGAAGCAAGGTCCCAGGCTTGCAATACGTGATGCTGACGAGGAACCACCAAGAGACGCTCCTGTGAGGCCTTGTGAATGGCCGTCAGAAAATTTTATGAATCAAGTGGCAATTAAAGAAGAATTCTACGCATATTTGCGTAATGCCGGTCTTGAGGACTTTGAAGCTGATAAATGCCCACAGTATCGTGACCTCACAAGTTCATTTGTGGGGAGGTTTGATTTTTCATTTTCGCGTAATTCTCCTTCAGTCATGTTTGACCTTTATGACAAATCTTATACCATGGACTTAGAGAATTTCACTCTTGCATGCAAACTTCCATCTTGGGGTAGTATCAGGGATCCCCCTAAATCTGAATATAGAGACTTTCTGGCTAGAATAACTATGGGGGAATCTAGAGATATAGCGCAGGCCACTATAGGGAGCATTCACTTTCCTGCTATACATTATTTTGCTCTCTTCATTGGTAGATGCATAACTGCTAAGGATGAAGCATGTCACATGTGTGCCCCTGATCTCAGCATTCCCAGAAGTGATGTGTTAGGGGACCAATCTTATCATTTGGGAGTCATTGTAACTCGTAGGTTGCATCAGAATAGGCATAATGGAGATTTCTTTGGAGGAATTTATGCAACCCGCTTAGCTAATTTTCTTGATGTAGACATTCATAAGGGTGATATGGAGTTATCCTCTTCTTATTTAGATCTTGATTCTATGTTTTCCCACCAGTTCATTAAGACTACTGGACCACCTTACCAGTATCGACTAATCTTTAACAAACGACATGTGGTCCGTGTTGCTCTTCCTGCTCCTACCTTCTTTGATTTTCAGGCGAGAGGAAGATATATTATTACCAGAGAGGAGGCAGATGAGTACGAAAGGAGAGTGGAGGCTGCTCGATTCCACGCTATAGCTCAGGCGGCAATAGCCGCTGCACCACACTATGGCAAGCTCCTCGTGTTTGAAAGATCTTGATATATATATCCAACTAGATGTAAGTTAGCATGAATTATTATTGTTGTCATCACCCAAAGGTGAATACGTTGGGAGGCAACACAATAAGCCCCTATCTTTCTCAGTGTCCGGTTGAAACTCCTTAACCACAAGTATTGCGTGAGTGTTAGCAATTGTAGAAGACTATATGATAGTTGAGTATGTGGACTTTCTGAAAAGCTCTATTCTTGACTCTTTCTGATGTTCTGATAAATTGCAATTGCTTCAATGACTGAGATTATAGTTTGTTAGTTCCCAATAAAGTTTCTGGACCATACTTGACATTGTGAATTGATTGTTACTTGAACATAAGAAATCATATGACAAAATCTATATATGTTGTTGTTATAAGAATGATCATGATGCCCTCATGTCCGTACTTTATTTTTATCGATACCTCTATCTCTAAACATGTGGACATATTTATCGATTTCGTCTTCCGCTTGAGGACAAGCGAGGTCTAAGCTTGGGGGAGCTGATACGTCCATTTTGCATCATGCTTTTATATCAATATTTATTGCATTATGGGATGTTATTACACATTAGTTTCAATACTTATGGCTATTCTCTCTTATTTTACAAGGTTTACCATGAAGAGGGGGAATGCCAGCAGCTGGAATTCTGGCTGGAAAAGGAGCAAATATTGGAAACCTATTATGCACAGCTCCAAAAATCCTGAAACTCCACGGAAGTCATTTTTGGAATTATAAGAATTATTGAGCGAAGAAAACACCAGAGGGGGCCCACACCCTGGCCAGGAGGGTGGAGGGCGCGCCCACCCCTACTAAGTGTGCCCCTGTCTCCCGGGCCCCCTGGTGGCCTTCCGGTGCCCATCTTCTGCTATATGAAGGCTTTTACCTTGAAAAAAATCAGAAGCAAGCTTACGAGACAAAACTCTGCCGCCACGAGGCGGAACCTTGGTGGAACCAATCTAGGGCTCTGGCAGAGCTGTTCTGCTGGGGAAACTTCCCTCTGGGAGGGGGAAATCATCACCATCGTCATCACCAATGATCCTCTCATCAGGAGGGGGTCAATCTCCATCAACATCTTCACCAACACCATCTCCTCTAAAAACCCTAGTTCATCTCTTGTATCCAATCTTGTATCAAAACCACAAATTGGTACATGTGGGTTGCTAGTAGTGTTGATTACTCCTTGTAGTTGATGCTAATTGGTTTACTTGGTGGAAGATCATATGTTCAGATCCTTAATGCATATTATTACTCCTCTAATTATGAACATGAATATGCTTTGTGAGTAGTTACGTTTGTTCCTGAGGACATGGGTGAAGTCTTGCTATTAGTAGTCATGTGAATTTGGTATTCGTTCGATATTTTGATGAGATGTATGTTGTCTCTCCTCTAGTGGTGTTATGTGAACGTCGACTACATGACACTTCACCATTATTTGGGCCTAGAGGAAGGCATTGGGAAGTAATAAGTAGATGATGGGTTGCTAGAGTGACATAAGCTTAAACCCTAGTTTATACATTGCTTCGTAAGGGGCTGATTTGGATCCATATGTCTAATGTTGTGGTTAGGTTTACCTTAATACTTCTTTTGTAGTTAGAGATGCTTGCAATAGGGGTTAATCATAAGTGGGATGCTTGTCCAAGTAAGGGAAGTACCCAAGCACTGGTCCACCCACATATCAAATTATCAAAGTACCAAACGTGAATCATATGAGCGTGATGAAAACTAGCTTGACGATAATTCCCATGTGTCCTCGGGAGCGCTTTTCTCATTATAAGAAATTGTCCAGGATTGTTCTTTGCTACAAAATGGATTGGTCCATCTTGCTGCATTTTATTTACTTTCATTGCTTGTTACTCGTTACAAATTATCTTATCACAAAACTATTTGTTACCTACAATTTCAGTGCTTGCAGAGAAAACCTTGCTGAAAACCGCTTGTCATTTCATTCTGCTCCTCGTTGGGTTCGACACTCTTACTTATCAAAAGGACTACGATAGATCCCCTATACTTGTGGGTCATCAAGCGCCGCCCTTGCCTCTTCCAGGGTCCCGGAGGCGGCAGGAGCGCCATGACTCGGCCACACACTGGGCAAGGGAGGAGACGCCCTCGGTGCCAAAGTAGAAGAAACCTCAGCCTCAGGAAGGACTGGGGGCTTCGGATGCTAGTCGACCTCTTCAGCCATGACAAGGCGGTGCTCCGAAGGGGTCAGGCCTACCGAAGGCACCGGCACCTCCTGAGGTCGGGCACCCGCGTGCTCGGGAGATGGCGTCACCATTGGGGTTGCGATGGCAGTGGCATTCTCCTTCACCAGGATCGCGACGGCCACTTCAGCGCCTGCAGCCGCGGCAACCTCCGTGCCCTCCTTCTGCTTCTTCGACGGTTGCTGCCTAACGACAGGCGAAGATGCTAAGTATCGCTTCAAGAACCAACAAACAAGGTTAAGGGAGAGACTTACTGGCCGACAAAGTCATAACTCCTCTTCATGCTCAGCAGCGAGCGCAGAGGCGGAGAGGCTGGAGCTGAACTCTTGGGAGTAGGAGAAATTGCGGTTGGAGCCGATTGGGATGGCATCGGCGAAGGCGGGATGCTGCCCGGCGGAATCAGTGCGGTCTTGCTCTTCTTCGTGACCACTCGCTTGGGCTGCTTCAAAGAGGATACCCCAGACCTCGTGGTGACTCCATAAGGGTGAGGCACCTCCACCACCAGTAGTTCGTCATCATCATCATCATCGTCATCAGGAAAGTCGCGGAGGAGCTTGATACGTATGTCTCCAACGTATCTATAATTTTTGATTGTTCCATGCTATTAACTTAGCCGTTTTGGATGTTTATGGGCTTTATTTTACACATTTATATCATTTTTGGGACTAACCTTCTAACCGGAGGCCCAACCCGTATTGCTGTTTTTTTGCCTATTTTAGTATTTCGAAGAAAAGGAATATCAAACGGAGTCCAAACGGAATGAAACCTTCGGGAGCGTGATTTTTGGAACAAACGTGATCCAGAGGAATTGGAGTGCAAGCCAAGAAGGAGCCGAGGCGGCCACGAGGGTGGAGGGCGTGCCCCCCTATCTCGTGGGCCCCTCGGGTGGCCACCGACCTACTTCTTCCTCCTATATATACCCACGTACCCCGAAAACATCCAGGGAGCCAACGAAAAACAATTTCCACCGCCGTAACCTTCTGTATCCTCGAGATCCCATCTTGGAGCCTTCGTCGGTGCTCCGCCGGAGGGGGAGTCGACCACGGAGGGCTTCTACATCAACACCATAGCCCCTCCGATGAGTTGTGAGTAGTTTACCACACACCTTCGGGTCCATAGTTATTATCTAGATGGCTTCTTCTCTCTTTTTGGATCTCAATACCATGTTCTCCTCGATCTTCTTGGAGATCTATTCGACGTAACACTTTTTGCTGTGTTTTTGTCGAGATCCGATGAATTGTGGGTTTATGATCAAGTTTATCTATGAGAAATATTTGAATCTCCTCTGAATTCTTTTATGTATGATTGAGTTATCTTTGCAAGTCTGTTCGAATTATCAGTTTGGTTTGGCCTACTAGATTGATCTTTCTTGCAATGGGAGAAGTGCTTAGCTTTGGGTTCAATCTTGCGGTGTCCTTACCCAATGACAATAAGGGTAGCAAGGCACATATTGTATTGCTGCCATCAAGGATAAAAAGATGGGGTTTATATCATATTGCATGAGTTTATCCCTCTACATCATGTCATCTTTCTTAATGCGTTACTCTGTTCTTATGAACTTAATACTCCAGATGCATGCTGGATAGCGGTCGATGTGTGGAGTAATAGTAGTAGATGCAGGCAGGAGTCGGTCTACTTGTCGCGGACGTGATGCCTATATACATGATCATGCCTAGATAATCTCATAATTATTAGCTTTTCTATCAATTGCTCGACAGTAATTTGTTCACCCACCATAATACTTATGCTATCTTGAGAGAAGCCACTAGTGAAACCTATGGCCCCCGGGTCTATCTTTTAGCATATAAGCTTTCAATATACTTTTATTTGCATCTTTACCTTTCCAATCTATATTATAAAATACCAAAAATAATATATTTATCTTATCATACCATCTCTATCAGATCTCACTTTCGCAAGTGGCCGTGAAGGGATTGACAACCCCTTTATTGCGTTGGTTGCGAGTTATTTGTTTGTTTGTGTAGGTGCGTGGGACTTTTGAGGAGCCTCCTACTGGATTGATACCTTGGTTCTAAAAAACAGAGGGAAATACTTACAGTACTATTGCTGCATCACCCTTTCCTCTTCAAGGAAAACCAACGCAAGCTCAAGACGTAGCAAGAAGGATTTCTGGCGCCGTTGCCGGGGAGGTCTTTGCTCAAGTCAAGACATACCAAGTACCCATCACAAACTCATCTCCCGCGCATCTACATTATTTGCCATTTGCCTCTCGTTTTACTCTTCCCCACTTCACCCTTGCCATTTTATTTGCCCTCTCTTTCCCGATCTCCTCCTCTTTCTTTCGTTTGTCTTTGGTTTGCTCGTCGTTATGGCTAGTTCCTTATGCGCTCCTATGTCTCCCGAGTTTGAAGTTCTTCACTTCAAGCAAAGGCAAGGAGAAAACTTAAAAGATGCTTGGTATAGGCTGATGGAATCTTATCGCAACTGCACCCTAGAGGTGAATTTTAGAATTCTTCTTCGCAATTTTTATGTAGGGCTAAATATGTCGCATAGACAACTCTTGGATTGCATTGCCAAGGGAAATTTTTATTGAAATTGATCCTAGTATTACGCACAAAATTATAGGGAATAGTGGGAACACTACCTCAAAAAGGGGGACCACATCCTACCCAAGAAGAAACACAAGTGTTTGGAAAGATTTGCGAAGTAACAAAAATATTGCAAAAGTCCCTTGAGCCTCTTAAAAGTGTTAGCGGAAATCTTCACCGCATGAATATGTTGATTACTCTTTGCAATAAGCGGTTGGATTCTTTAGATCTAAAAATTTCTGAGCATGAAGGGAAACGTAAAGAACCTCCCGGATTCAAGCATGACCCCGCTAAAAAACTGAAAATTAAAGATGTCACTACTTAGATCTATCTTCGCTGTTATGCCTAGCTAGGGGCGTTAAACGATAGTGCTAGTTGGGAGGCAACCCAATTTTATTTGTGTTTTTTTGTTTTTGTTTCTGTTTAGTAATAAATTTTGCATCTACCTTCTGTTTAGATGTGTTTTTATGTTTTAATTAGTGTTTGGGCCAAGTAGAACCTATAGGATAACCTATGATGATAGTTAATTTGATTCTGCTGAAAAACAGAAACTTTGCGCGCACGAAATTAGTTTTGCTAAATCACAAAGAAGTTCTTTTTCATTGATTCTTTTAGCTGTAGATCAATAGGTAAGTTTTCCAGGACTTCCTATTTTGGTAGGATTTTTAGAGTTCCAGAAGTTTGCGTTAGTTACAGATTGCTACAGACTGTTCTGTTTTTCGTGTGTTGTTTGCTTATTTTGATGCATCTATGGCTAGTATTAAGTGGTATGAACCATAGAGAACTTGGAATACAGTAGGTTTAACACCAATATAAATAAAGAATGAGTTAATTGCAGTACCTTATGTGGTGGTTTTGTTTTCTTTCACTAACGGAGCTTATGAGATTTCCTGTTAAGTTTTGTGTTGTGAAGTTTTCAAGTTTTAGGTAAAGATTTGATGGACTATGGAATAAGGAGTGGCAAAAGCCTAAGCTTGGGGATGCCCATGGCCCCCCATGATATTCAATAATAGGAAAAAGCCTAAGCTTGGGGATGCCCCTGGAAGGCATCCCCTCTTTCGTCTTTGTTTATCGGTAACTTTACTTGGAGCTATATTTTTATTTGCCACATGATATGTGTTTTGCTTGGAGCGTCTTGTATGATATTAGTATTTGCTTTTTAGTTTTCCACAATCATCCTTGCTGTACACATCTTTTGGGAGAAGCCTACTTGATTGGAATTTATTAGAATACTCTATGTGCTTCACTTATATCTTTTGAGCTTGATAGTTTTTGCTCTAGTGCTTCACTTATATCTTTTAGAGCACGGCGGTGGCTTAATTTTGTAGAAATTGCTAGTCTCCCATGCTTCACTTATATTATTTTGAGAGTCTCTTAGAACATCATGGTATTTGCTATGGTTATAAAATTGGTCCTAGAATGGTAGGCATCCAAGTTGGGTATAATAAAAACTATCAGAGGAAGTGAATTGGATGCTATGATCAATTCGACACTTGATAATTGTTTTGAGATATGGAGGTAGTGATATTAAAGTCATGCTAGTTCGGTGATTATGAATTTAAAGAATGCTTGTGTTGAAGTTAGCAAGTCCCGTAGCATGCACGTATGGTTAAAGTTGTGTAACAAATTTGAAACATGAAGTGTCCTTGGATGGTGCATCCTTATGAGTGGCGGTCGGGGACGAGCGATGGTCTTTTCCTACCAATCTATCCCCCTAGGAGCATGCGTGTAGTGCTTGGTTTTTGATGACTTGTAGATTTTTGCAATAAGTATATGAGTTCTTTTGACTAATGTTGTGTCCATGGATTATACACACTTTTACCTTTCCACCATTGCTAGCCTCTTCGGTACCGTGCATTGCCCTTTCTCACCTCGAGAGTTGGTGCAAACTTCGCCGATGCATCCAAACCCCGTGATATGATACGCTCTATCACACGTAAACCTCCTTATATCTTCCTCAAAACAGCCACCATACCTACCTATTATGGCATTTCCATAGCCATTCCGAGATATTATTGCCATGCAACTTTCCACCATTTCGTTTATCATCATGACACGCATTACTTTTGTCATATTGCCATTCCATGATCACGTAGTTGACATTGTATTTGTGGCAACACCACTTTGCATAATTTTTCATACATGTCACTCTTGATTCATTACCCATCCCGGTACACCACCGGAGGCATTCATATAGAGTCATATCTTGTTCTAGTTTTGAGTTGTAATTCATGAGTTGTAAATCAATAAAAGTGTGATGATCATCATTGAGCATTGTCCCCAAAAAGGAAAAAAAAAGAAAGGCCAAAAAGAAAAAAAGAAAAGCCAAGAAAAAAAGAAAAAAAGAAAGGCCGAAAAGAAAAAAGAAAGGACAACAAAAATAAAAAAATAAAAGGGGGCAATGTTACTATCTCTTTTCCAAACTTGTGCTTCAAAGTAGCGCCATGTTCTTCATATAGAGAGTCTCATATGTTGTCACTTTCATATACTAGTGGGAATTTTTCATTATAGAACTTGTCTTGTATATTCCTACGATGGGCTTCCTCAAAATGCCCTAGGTCTTCATGAGCAAGCAAGTTGGATGCACACCCACTAGTTTTCTTTTGTTAAGCTTTCATTCATTTATAACTCTAGTGCATCTGTTGCATGGCAATCCCTACTCCTCATGTTGACATCATTTGATGGGCATCTCCATAGCCCGTTGATTATCCTCGTCAATGTGAGACTTTCTCTTTTTTAGTCTTCTCCACACAATCCCCATCATCATATTCCATTCCACCCATAGTGCTATATCCATGGCTCACACTCATGTATTGCGTGAAAGTTGAAAATGTTTCACATTATTTAAGTACGAAACAATTGCTTGGCTTGTCAGCAGGGGTGTAGAATTTGGGAGCATTTTTGTGTGACGAAAATGAAGCATAGCCTAACTATATGATTTTGTAGGGATGAACTTTCTTTAGCCATGTTATTTTGAGAAGACATGATTGCTTTGATTAGTATGCTTGAAGTATTACTATTTCTTATGTCAATATGAACTTTTATTTTGAATCATTTGGATCTAAACATTCATGCCACAATAAAGAAAATTACATTGAGAATTATGCTAGGTAGCGTTCCACATCAAAAATTCTGCTTTTATCATTTACCTACTCGAGGACGAGCGGGAATTAAACTTGGGGATGCTTGATACGTCTCCAACGTATCTATAATTTTTGATTGTTCCATGCTATTATATTACCTATTTTGGATGTTTACGGGCTTTATTTTACACATTTATATTTTTTGGGACTAACCTACTAACTGGAGGCCAAGCCCGTATTGCTGGTTTTTTTGCCTATTTCAGTATTTTGAAGAAAAGGAATATTAAATGGAGTCCAAACGGAATGAAACCTTCGGGAGAGTGATTTTTGGAACAAACATGATCCAGAGGACTTGGAGTGCAAGACAAGAAGTAGCCGAGGCGGCCATGAGGGTGGAGGGCGCGCCCTGTCGGGGGGATGAACCCCGGGCAGGCAACGGAACCCGGATCCTTTTCAAAAACAGCGGGGCCCGCATCGCCCCACAAACCGGCACGTGCCTGGCTGTGTCGCTCGACCCGGTAGGTCCCGCAACCCGGCCAAACTCCCTGACTCGGCAAGGTACGTCAACTCGGCCGCAGCAACTGGCGCAAGACAACTCGACCCGGCGCAACCAAGGCTTCCATGGCAAGCCAGCCCCACCTGTGGCGTCCACGGCAACCCAGCCACGGGTCAGCTCCCATCCCATCTAGGCCGTATGATGGGACGAGACCTAATCCACCGATGACCAAGACAACAGTGTTTTCACCCATGCCTATGGTCAGCCGGGGCATGGCAACAGTGCCCCTCACCTACCCGCTGACCAAGGCTGGCATGGCAACAGTGCTCCCACCGTCACCGTTGACGATAGCAAGCAGCAGCCTGACGGAGAGCACTGTACACGACTCGACTCGGCCACGCTGAGGGAGTTCCCGACTAGGGGGTGTCTGGATAGCCGAACTACCATCATCGGCCGGACTCCAAGACTATGAAGATACAAGATTGAAGACTTCGTCCCGTGTCCGGATGGGACTTTCCTTGGCGTGGAAGGCAAGCTTGGCGATACGGATATGTAGATCTCCTACCTTTGTAACCGACTCTGTGTAACCCTAGCCCTCTTCGGTGTCTATATAAACCGGATGGCCTTAGTCCATAGGACGAACAACAATCATACCATAGGCTAGCTTCTAGGGTTTGGCCTCCTTGATCTCATGGTAGATCTACTCTTGTAACCCACATCATCAATATTAATCAAGAAGGACGTAGGGTTTTACCTCCATCAAGAGGGCCCGAACCTGGGTAAAAACATCGTCTCCCTCGTCTCCTGTTACCATCCGCCTAGACGCACAGTTCGGGACCCCCTACCCGAGATCCGCCGGTTTTGACACCGACATTGGTGCTTTCATTGAGAGTTCCTCTGTGTCGTCACCGATAGGCTCGATGGCTTCTTCGATCATCAACGACGATGCAGTACAGGGTGAGACCTTCCTCCCCGGACAGATCTTCGTATTCGGCGGCTTCGCACTGCGGGCCAATTCGCTTGGCCAGCTGGAGCAGATCGAAGGCTACGCCCCTGGCCGTCAGGTCAGATTTGGAAGTTTGAACTTCACGGCTGACATCCGCGGGGACTTGATCCTCGACGGATTCGAGCCACAGCCGAGCGTGCCGTACTGTCACGATGGGCATGATTTAGCTCTGCAGCCGGACAGTACCATGGAGGCCGCACTCGAACCCGCTCCGATCTTCGACTTGGAGCCGGCTGCGCAGACCAAGGATGGATGGCTAGACACCACCTCGGGGGCTACAACCTCTAGGCCATAGAGCCGAACACCGATCTTGCCCCCCATGAAGCTCGTGACTTCGAGGTGCCGGACTCCTTGCCGGACTGCGGACCTCCCGCACCCCCTCTAGTCGGATCCGATTGGGCGCCGATCATGGAGTTCACCGCAGCAGACATCTTTCAACACTCACCTTTTGGCGACATCTTGAGTTCACTAAAGTACCTCTCGTTATCAGGAGAGGCCTGGCCGGACTGCGGCCAGAACGGTTGGGATGCGGACGATGAAGAAATTCAGAGCCCACCCACCACCCACTTGGTAGCCACTATCGACGATCTAACCGACATGCTAGATTACGACTCTGAGGACATCGACGGTATGGACGACGATGCCGGAGACGACAAAGAACCAGCGCCCACCAGGCACTGGAAAGCCACCTCTTCATACAACATATACATGGTGGATATCCCAAAGGATGGGAACGGCGAAGTAATAGCGGAGGATGACCCCTCCAAGAAACAGCCCAAGCGCCGGCGTCAGCGGCGCCGCTCTAAATCCCGCCATAGCAAGAATGAGGATTCCGGCACCGGAGACAATAATACACCAGATAGCACCGAAGACAACCCACTCCAACAAGATCCAGCACAGGAGGAGGGGGACGCCAGCCCTCAAGAGAGAGCGGCCGAAGAATAGGTAGAGGACTATATGCCTCCCTCCGGAGACGAGGCAAGCCTCGACGATGACGAATTCGTCGTGCCTGAGGATCCCGTCGAACAGGAGCGTTTCAAACGCAGGCTTATGGCCACAGCAAACAGCCTCAAGAAAAAGCAGCAGCAGCTTAGAGCTGATCAAGATCTGCTAGCCGACAGATGGACCGAAGTCCTCGTGGCCGAAGAGCATGAACTCGAACGCCCCTCCAAAAGCTACCCCAAATGTAAGCTGCTCCCCCGATTAGAGGTCGAGGCATATGATCCCGCTTCACCAGGAGACAATACGGCTGATCGACCACCCCGTGGTCGCGACAGAGAGGCCTCAAGGCCCTTCACTAGACCCATACCCTGGCATCGCTCAAAAAGCACAAGGCCACAGGGGAACACTCCGGACCTGCAAGACATATTGGAGGATAAGGCAAGACAATCAAGATTGATCTATGGATCATGTGGGCGCCCCACGATACGTGACGATCACCGTCACCCCGGACACAGTAAGTCCGGCCGGGCCGAACACAATAGACAAAGCTCTTTTGAGCTCCGTCGTGATATCGCCCAGTACAGAGGCGCCGCACACCCACTGTGCTTCACAGATGAGGTAATGGATCATCAAATCCCAGAAGGGTTTAAGCCCGTCAATATTGAATCTTATGATGTCACAACAGACCCCGCGGTCTGGATCGAGGACTATCTCCTCCACATCCACATGGCCCGCGGAGACGATCTCCACGCCATCAAATATCTCCCACTCAAACTTAAAGGACCAGCCCGGCACTGGCTTAACAGCTTGCTAGCAGAGTCATTCGGGAGTTGGGAGGACCTAGAAGCCGCATTCCTCGATAACTTCCAAGGCACGTACGTGCGACCACCAGATGCAGATGACCTAAGCCACATAATTCAGCAGCCAGACGAATCGGCCAGACAATTCTGGACACAGTTCTTAACCAAGAAAAACCAAATTGTTGACTGTCCGGATGCCGAGGCCCTCGCGGCCTTCAAGCATAACATCCGCGACGAGTGGCTTGCCCGGCACCTGGGACAGGAAAAGCCGAAACCCATGGCAGCCCTTACATCACTCATGTCCCGCTTCTGTGCGGGTGAGGACAGCTGGCTAGCACGCAGCAACAACCTCAACAAAAATTCTGGCAGTCCGGATATCAAGGACCATAGTGGCAGGTCGCGTCGCAACAAAAACAAACGCCGCATTAATGGCGATAACAGTGAGGATACAGCAGTAAGTGCCGGATTCAGAGGCTCTAAACCCGGTCAACGGAAAAAGCCATTCAAAAGAACAACTCAGGGTCCGTCCAATTTGGACCGAATTCTCGACTGCTTGTGCCAGATACATGGCACCCCTGAAAAGCCAGCTAACCACACCAATAGGGACTGTTGGGTGTTCAAGCAGCCAGGCAAGTTAATTGCCGAAAACAGCGACAAGGGGCTACATAGCGACGACGAGGAAGAGACCTGACCGCCGAACAATAGAGGACAGAAGGGTTTCCCCCCACAGGTGCGGACGGTGAACATGATATATGCCACGCACATACCCAAAAGGGAGTGCAAGCGTGCACTCAGGGATGTATACGCGATGGAGCCAGTTGCCCCGAAGTTCAATCCATGGTCCTCTTGCCCAATCACCTTTGACCGAAGGGACCACCCCACCAGCATTCACCATGGTGGGTTCGCCACATTGGTTCTAGACCCAATCGTCGATGGATTTCACCTCACCAGAGTCCTGATGGACGGCGGCAGCAGCCTACACCTGCTTTATCAGGACACGGTGCGCAAAATGGGCATAGACCCCTCAAGGATTAAACCTACCAAGACGACCTTTAAAGGCGTCATACCAGGTGTAGAAGCCAATTGTACAGGCTCAGTTACACTGGAAGTGGTCTTCGGATCCCCGGATAACTTCCGAAGCGAGGGGTTAATCTTCGACATAGTCCCATTCCGCAGGGGCTATCATCCCTTGCTCGGACATACCGCGTTCGCAAAGTTCAACGCGGTGCCGCACTACGCATACCTCAAGCTCAAGGTGCCAGGCCCTAGAGGAGTCATCACGGTCAGCGGAAACACTGAACGCTCCCTCCGAACGGAGGAACATACAGCGGCTCTCGCGGCAGAAGTACAAAATAGCCTTTTAAGGGAATTCTCGAGTCCAGCTACCAAGCGGCCAGACACAGCTAAGCGTGCCCGTAGTAACCTACAACACGACCACCCGGCACGTTCTGAGCATGCATAGCAGTGCGGCCCCAACCCCAGCCCCTGTAAAACATTAAGACAGACCCTTCGCGTACTCCATTACGCTCTGAAGAGACCATGGGCATGGGGCAAGGGGCTCGACCACGATAAGCCCAGACTGTGGCTCAACCGCACCAGGGGCTCTTAAGTGTGTCATTTCTTTTTCTTTTCCTTTCATTTTTTACCTGCAGGACTCCGTTCGTCAGAGTCCCTGTCCGGCAGCAGACATGCCGAACCCACGATGCTACAGCCAGGGAAGGAGAAAGGCTACAATGAAAATCCAGGTGGTCTCCATCATGAGCATTAAATTCGTTTTATGCATTATTCCGTAGCCTACCCCTGGAGGGGGACATGTTAAATAGTCCCATCCCTTGCTTACCGCACCACTTGTATCGTCCTGCACTTACAGCAGTTTTTATTGAATAAAGCAATGCAGCACATTTTTGCTTCTAATTGCATTTCTTTCTTACACATATGTTCATCTATGACATGTTGCATCCGTACGTTTTGGTACGGCTAAATACACCAGGGGCTTATGTTTCCCGCGTTATGGTGTGATAAGTCTGAACACTTTCACAAGTGCGGCACCCCGAACTTATAGCATTATATGCATCGGCTCCGAATCATGTTCTTGGGTCAATAGTTGGGTTTGCCCGGCTCCCATGTTTTGGTACCTTACATTCCGTTTTATCGGCTAAGGTAGCACTGGGAGAACCACTGCGATTGCGCCCCAGTTGAGCTGGGTTAACGCCTCAGTGGAGAAAGCTAAAACTAACCGTCATGATGAGGCGAGAGCTGGTTGCTGTTTGAGAGGTTCTCTGCGAGTCCCTAAAGACTTATGCCGCTTCGAGCGAGGAACCTGATTCTGTCCGGCCAAGGCGTGGATAGCGCCCCAAATTCAGCCTTCCGAAAACTAGGGTCTTCGCCGAAATTTAAAATTATAGAATTCTATGGCTAAGTGAGAGTGTTCAAGCATTATAAGTCTGGTTGCCTTGTTCGTTGTGTTGAGCGCCTCCCTCGATGGACCCAAATATGGGAACAAGAGTGCCCAAATTTATCCCGAACACCCCAGCACTCGTGGCATGGGGGCTGAAGCCAACGACTTGCCATCTCTCAGATTTGATAAACAGCCGCACAGAAGGTAATATTTTAAATTAACAAGCGTTGCTCAGCGCATATGAACCAAGTTTTCAGCGCACAGGATAACAAAATGCGAGTCTACTCAAATATTACATCTTTGGAGCACTCACCCGCAATAGTGCGGGTGCCCTTCAGCACACTCTTATAATACATCTTGGGCGTACGATACTCCTTGCCCTCTGGTGGTGGGTCCGTCACAAGCTTCTGGGCATCCATCTTGCCCCAGTGCACCTTTGCGCGGGCAAGGGCCCGACGGGAACCTTCAATACAGGCGAAGTGCTTGATGACTTCAACCCACGGGCACGCATCCACCAGCCACCGCACCAGGCCGAAGTAGCTCCCAGGCATGGCCTCCTTAGGCCACAGCCGAACTATGAGGCCCTTTTGGAGCTCAACCAGCTGCTTCAGCTGGTCGCTAAGGGGCACCGGATGTCCGGCCTCAGCATACTGAGACCAGAAGACCTTCTCCGTTGAGCTCCCCTCCTCAGCCCGGTAAAATGCGGCAGCATCGGACACGCTGCGGGGAAGATCTGCGAACGCTCCTGGAGAGCTCCGAATTCGGGTAAGCGACCGGTAATTAACACTCACATGCTTACTTTGCATGAAAAATGCCTTACCCGCTGCTATTTTCTTCACCGCCTCTATCTCCTGGAGGGCCTTGTAGGCTTCGGCCTTAGCGGCTTTGGCACTCTCAAGAGCCGTTGCAAGCTCAGACTCTCGAGTCTTCGAGTCACGCTCCAGGCTCTCGTGTTTCTTCACGAGATCCTAGAGCTCTTGCTGTACCTCCGCCACCCGCGCCTCCTATTTCTCTCGCTCGGTGCGCTCCGCAGCCGCATTGCGTTCGGCCGCGGCCACCGCCTCCTTCAGGGTCGCCACCTCGTTAGTGGCCCCTGCAATACCCCAGTTATCCTTGTCAGTTTTCTTGCAACCAAATCCTTTTCTGTAAGGTACAATTTTCATAAGGTATTACTCACCTTCTTTTTCCTCGAGCTGCTTCTTGGCATGGCCGAGCTCGTTCTCGAACCGCTCGACGTTTTCTTCAAAGTATTGACCTCCGCAGTCAGTGCGGCAGAGGTCAGCAGCACAGCCTGCAATCCCATATTGACATATTTTCATGACTCCTGCGTTTATCTTTCTAAAGATCCTCAGTCCGGCTTTTCTTTCCGAACACCGAACCGAGCATCAGGGGCTACTGTCTATGCGGTACCATTTTACATATATTGAAATTCTTACCCCAAAGCCTGTTAGAAGGATGATGCAGGCTTCGGTCAGCCCACTCTTGGCGAGCTGAACCTTCTGAATCACCGCACTCATAACAGTGCGTTGTCCCTCTTTGATGGAGGCGCCATTGAGCGCCTCCAGCAAATTATCTGGCACCTCCGGTTGGACGGAGGTAGCCGGCGTCGTGGTCTTGCCCTTCTTATGAAGGGGTCGCCCGCTGGACTCCGGAGCCACTATGGGTTCCAGGGCTGAGTCCGGTGCAAAGTCCGGGAGGTTGTCCTGCGACACCTCCGGGGCTCTCTCCTCCTGGTGGGTCCCTTCCTGGGATCCCACCTCGGCATCGTCCGCATCACGGGGGGTGGAGGCAGTCGGAGGAGAGTCCATATCCGACGCCCCTAAGGACCCACTCGACGAAGTGGGGAGATCATCCTTAGGCGGACTGCAGGGTTGTATGCGTCATTTGAAAGACATAATGTGGCAGAAAACGAAAACCTTGAAGTTATTCGGGAGTCCGGATACTTACGGTCTTGCCAGAGGCTTGGCCCTTGGAGGCCAGTCCTCGTCGTCATCACTAGCGTTGGCGGAACAGTCCAGGGGAAGAGTTTTTCCCCTCTTGGACCCTTCGGCCTCCCTTGTTGGGGAGGCCTTCCTTTTCTTCCCTCCCCCGCTGGGGGAGAGGCTTTCTTCTTCTCCTCCTCGCCTTGGTGGGAGGAGTCGGCCTCGGATTCATCGTCCGATAGCACCTGAAAACGGGAACTCTTCTGAGTCCCCGTGGCCTTCTTCTGGCCTTCTTCTCCGGCACCACGTGGGGTGCCGGAGCCAGCAGCCCCGTTAGGCGGGCGTCAACTGGGTCCTCTGGCAATGGGGCCGGACAGATAGCCTGTGCGGCCTTCTTCAGCCAGTCCTATCAAAGGAAAGGGAGTTTAGATCCCGCATAGAGTCAAACTATGAATAACAAGCGTCCCGTAAAGGACAATATCACTTACCTCGTCAGTTGGACGCTGTGAGCTGAATCCGCGATCTTCGGTAGCGGATGCGGGAGCCTCGGCGCCCTTGAACAGCACCTTCCAGACCTCTTCGTAGGTAGTGTCGAAGAGCCCATTCAAAGTCTGGTGTTGCGCCGGATCGAACTCCCACATATTGAGCATGGCCTGGACTATGTTGACAAGCTTGAGCTTCTTGTCCACCAGCTTTTGGACGCAGGCTTGGAGTCCGGTCAGCTGCTCCGGATCATCCCAAATCCGGCCGCTCTCTTTCCTGGAGGTGAGCCGAGTAGGGATGCCGGATCTGAATTCGGGGGCCGCTGCCCAATCAGGGTCATGCGGCTCGGTGATGTAGAACCACCCGGATTGCCACCCCTTAATGGTTTCCACGAAAGTACCCTCCAGCCACATAACGTGGGACATCCTGCCCACCATGGCGCCTCCGCACTCCGCTTGGCTGCCCTTCACAACCTTCGGCTTGACACTGAAGGTCTTGAGCCACAAGCCGAAGTGGGCCTGGATGCAGAGGAAAGCCTCGCACACGATGATAAACGCCAAGATGTTGAGAATAAAATTCGGGGCCAGATCATGGAAATCTAGGCCGTAGTAGAACATGAGCCCCCGGACAAAGGGATGAAGTGGGAAGCCCAGTCCGCGGAGGAAATGGGGAAGGAATACTACCCTCTCATGGGGCCTGGGGGTGGGGATGAGCTCTCCCTCGTCGGGGAGCCGATGCGCGATGTCGCTGGACAAGTATCCGGCGCTGCCCAGCTTCTGGATATGCCCCTCCGTAACGGAGGAGGCCATCCACTTGCCTCCCGCTCCGGACATATTTGGAGAAGGTTGAGGTGAGATGTGCGGGCTTGGGCGCTAGATCTCGAGTTCACGGAGATGGATAAGCCAAGGAGGAAGAAGGCGCAGGTAAAAAGGTTGGATCTTTATCCCCTTATATGGGCGGACAGAAACACACGTCCCCACCGGCCTGGTAAAACTCGCTTATCCCCCAAGCGTCGCGATTGATGGCGCGGTTGGGTTACCCATGTCCGTATTGATGGGAATCCCGGAATAAGGGGAACACGATCTGTGCTTTGACAAGACGTACCAAGGAAACCGCCTCGCTAAACGCGCTGAGATGGAACAATAAAAACAATTTGAAGGCTTGGTAGTGATGTGACGTTACGCCACAAAATACGTCAGCAGATTGAACTTGTGTAATATTATTGCTCTCTACGATTGTATGTGGAATTTATTTTGCAGAGCCGGACACTATCCTAGTGTTCACAATCTTCTATAAATTATTCGGAGGAGGAACCCGCCTTGCAATGCCGAAGACAACATGCGTGCCGGACTCGTCGTCACTGAAGCCTGGTTCAGGGGCTACTGAGGGAGTTCCGGACTAGGGGGTGTCCGGATAGCCGAACTACCATCATGGGCCGGACTCCAAGACTATGAAGATACAAGATTGAAGACTTCGTCCCGTGTCCGGATGGGACTTTCCTTGGCGTGGAAGGCAAGCTTGGCGATACGGATATGTAGATCTCCTACCTTTGTAACCGACTCTGTGTAACCCTAGCCCTCTCTGGTGTCTATATAAACCGGATGGCCTTAGTCCATAGGACGAACAACAATCATACCATAGGCTAGCTTCTAGGGTTTGGCCTCCTTGATCTCGTGGTAGATCTACTCTTGTAACCCACATCATCAATATTAATCAAGCAAGACGTAGGGTTTTACCTCCATCAAGAGGGCCCAAACCTGGGTAAAAACATCGTGTCCCTCGTCTCCTGTTAACATCCGCCTAGACGCACAGTTCGGGACCCCCTACCCGAGATCCGCCGGTTTTGACACCGACACACGCCCTGACAATCGACAAGATCGCGCACAGTCCCCCTAGGCCCGTGGGGCCCGCGCCTAGGGGTACCCGGCGAACCACAAGCCCACAAGCGGGACCCAGCTTGGTGTCCCGGACACCGACAATACGGACCCACCGACTCGGCATATTACCATTGTAACCCTGGTTGGGTTGATCTATAAAACTCCCCAGGAACCCACGCCTACAGAGGCATGTAGGAGGCATGAGACGAGAGAGATAGAAAGATAGAAACAGAAGAACAAGCAAGCATAGAACTAGCCACCCAACAGCAGTACCTGAGAGAAGGAGCAGCCCAGGCCTTGACCAGCTTCCTTCCTCCTCCACACAGCTCCAGGAGCAACATTATACTATCAATCATCCAACCATACTCGGCAGGACTAGGGGTGTTATCTCTCCGGAGAGCCCCGAACCTGGGTATGTCCGGCGTCCCGCGCCCGCGCATGCCAACCTCACCTCTGGAGCCCACCAGCGCCCTCGAGCCTCCTCCTCTCTTTAGCCATCCCTTGGCATCTGCCGTGCGCCCACCACGACAGTTGGCGCCAACCGTGGGGCAGCTCGAGGAGCTGGCCGGGAGCATGCTTCAGATGGGGCCCTTCTCCTACACCGATGAGTCCGTCGCGCTGGCAGACGACGTCGTCGGCGCGCTCGTCGCCTCCTTCCCGCGCTCCGCATTTCCGATGCGCTCGCGGCTACCCCAGCGAGGTGCTCTCCTACTCCGACTCTCCCCTTTCCCTCGGCGGTGGTATTGCCGCCGGGGGGATGGACGTCCATGTGGAGGTTTACGTCATGGGCGATGGCGCCTCTTCCTCATCGAGCAATATGAGGAAGGCTGAAGAGGCCAGGGCCACCGCAGAACGGACCGAGCCGTCCAATCTGTTGCAGGCTGCGATGCAGAGCCTCCGCATCCCCATCGGCACCGATGTTGACGCCACCAACGTCGCTGAAGCCCGAACCTGGCTCAAGGATAGGAGCCAGCAGATGTTGGACCTGTCCAAGACGCTGGACGCCACCAGGTGCCGCCTGGAGGCCGCTCAGACGGAGCATGACGCTGCTCATGGAGTTACGCCCGCCACGGCCGAGCCAAGCCGGGTCGCCGATGCGTGCGCCCGGGGAGGAGCGATCGGCCAAGCCTTCGGCGCCGTCCGGACCGTCTACGAAACCCAAGTGAAGAACATGCGCACTGCGGAGGCAGCCGCGGTCGGTCTCGACCAACTCACGGGCGATGAGCTCATGGAGCGCATCGAGCGGATGCGCGAGCTCCTCCGCACCGCCAACACCCAGCAGGATCGCCTCAACCAGCTCGCCAAACCGGCGAGATCTGGCTCCGCCTGTCTCGGCGGACCCGACAAAGTTCTGCACACGTCTTCCTCGCCACCCGGAGAGGCGCACTCCGGCCAAGCCCGGACTCGACGCAACCCGGCTGCCATCGCCGCCGATGCTCTGGGCAACGAGCCCGCTGCGGACACCCAGCACGGACCCGGCCAGCTTGGCTGGCGTCCGGCTCCAACTGACCCAGGCCCTCGGAACCTGGCTGCCAGTCGAGTCAGCCCGCACGCCATCGACGACGCCGACGCGCGCCACCGCCTCGATCAGCTCGCTCGCTCCCTGGAGGTGGAGGAGAGCGGCGCTATCGGGCCGGTGTGCTTCAGCCCACGCATCCGGGAGGAGCCCTTTCTGAAAGGGTTCGTGCTCCCCCACGACACCCCCAAGTACAATGGGACAGTGAAGCCAGAAGACTGGCTCATCGACTACACCACGGCCATTGGCATCACCGGTGCCAATCATCGTCTAGCCGTGTGCTATGCATCGCTCATGCTCCAGGGGTCGGCCCACATGTGGTTGAACAGTCTGCCGATGGGCAGCATCCACGCGTGGGTCGACTTCGAGGAGGCCTTTGTCCGCAACTTCACAGGGACCTACAAGCGACCCGGTCGCCCTAGCCAGCTCGCCATGTGCATGTAGGGGCCAATGGAGATGGGTCGCGAGTACCTCGCACGCTGGACCGAGCTCCGAAATAGCTGCGAGGGCGTCCATAAAGTCCAGGTGATCCAGTACTTCATCAGCGGGTGCCGAGACCGCACCCTCCTCAAGCACAAGCTCTTACACTCTGAGCCGGCCACCATGGCCGCGCTCATGGTGACGGAAGACAAGTACGCCAATGCTGACTCCGCCATGAAGATCCAGGTGGCGCTGGACGAAGCCGGCAAGGCAAAGCCGGTTCCTTCCCCGAAGCCGGCCGGCGAAAGTAGCCAATAGCAGCATCATCAGAACAACAAGCTCAAGGCCAACCAACCGGCACAGCGTCATGACAACCGGCTCATCGCGGCCACCGAGCCCGCGGTGGACCCGGTAGCGAAGCGCCGGCAAACCGGCAAGATGGCATGGCGGCCCACCATGAGTTTCGAAGAGATGCTCGACGCCCCATACAAGCACCACAACGGCGCAAGACCCTCCACGCACACGCTCCGGCAATGCGCCATCACCAAGCGCATCATGAGGGGAGACGTTCCGCCTCCTCTGGCTCCGGCTCCAACTCCAGGCGCAGGGCATCCGCCTCCGCCTCCACCGCCTCCTCCCGCCGGCGGCGCGATGTGGAACGACGCCTACCCAGACCAAAATGCAGCCTACATCGTCTTCACCAGCTTCGAAGACAACAAGCGCAGCAAGCGCCTTCTTCGGTAGGAGGTGAACACCATTGTCCCGGCCAAGCCGGATTTCATGCACTGGTCGGATCGCCCGATCACCCGGACCCATGAGGATCACCCGGCAGTCATGCCGAGTCCGGGTGGATACGCCCTCGTCCTCAACCCCACCATCGTCGCGTGGCGCACATGCAAGTTCTCTCGAGTCCTCATCAACGGCGGCAGCAGCATCATCCTCTACCGTTAAACGATGACCAAGCTCGGCCTCAAAGCCGAAGACCTGGAGCCAACACAGATAGTCTTCCACGACATAGTGCCCGGCCTTTCCTGCTCGCCCATTGGCCGGGTCCGGCTCGACGTCCTGTTCGGCGACAGCAGCCACTTCCGACGCGAACCAATCTGGTTCGAGGTGGTGGACCTATCCAGGGCATATCATGCATTGCTGGGCCGGCCCGTGCTTGCCAAGTTCATGGCGGTTCCCCACTACGCGTAACTGAAGATGTAGATGCCGGGTCCCAACGGCCTATTACCGTCACGGGCGACTACCGCAAGTCTATGGAGTGCGCCCGAGACGGCGCCAAGCTGGTCCAGGCACTGGTCATTGTCGAGGAGCGGCGCCAGCTCGACCGGATCGTCGCCTTTGCAGGTGAGGCCTCCGATGCGTCGATCCCGACCTCGGACCCAGCCGACGAGGCTGCCTTCAAACCCTCCAAGGAGACCAAGAAAGTGAAGCTCAACCCTGAAGACCCCAGCTGCAGCAAGTATGTTGTTGTAGGCGCCGGCCTCGACCACAAATAGGAAGGCGAGCTCGTCGACTTCCTCCGTGAGAATCAGGATATCTTCGCGTGGACCGCCAAGGACATGTCGGGTATCCCGAGGAAGTATGCCGAGAACAAACTTCACGTCCACAAGGACGCCAAGCCTGTTCGTCAACCCCTCCGGCGGTTTTCTGAGGAGAAGAGAAGAACCATTGGTGAAGAGGTCGCTAAGCTCTTGGGGGCAGCTTTATAATGGAAGTGTTTCACCCGGAGTGGCTGGCCAATCGAGTCCTCGTCCTGAAGAAGAACAAGACCTGGCGCATGTGTATCGACTACACTAGCCTCAACAAGGCCTGTCCCAAGGATCCGTTCGCTCTCCCGCGGATCGACCAAGTTATCGACTGGACCGCCAGGTGTGAGCTCCTGTCCTTCCTGGACGCTTACTCCGGCTATCACCAGATTAAGATGGACCCGGTTGATGCCCTGAAGACGTCCTTCATCACGCCCTTTGCGGCGTACTGCTACATCACCATGTCGTTCGGATGGAAGAACGTTGACGCCACCTTCCAACGCTACATGCAGAAATGCATGCTCCCGCAACTCAGCCGCAACATCCATGTGTCCATGGACGACATTGTGGTGAAGACCAAGCAGAACCTCACGCTCCTTGACGATTTGAAGGAAACATTCGCCAACCTCCGCGAATACAAGGTCAAGCTATGTCGGTGTTCTGGGAACAGGGGTCCCCAGACTTGCCTGCCTGCGGCCTGTGGCGTGGCTCGAGGGGCGGCCCAGCATGGCCCATCTTCATCAGCACGAGCTCAAGACCCTCACGAGGGGCCAAGCCTCGTGGGGCGGACGACAGGAGGCTTCCTCAGGCACAGCCTTGTCAGGCTGGCTCGCGAGGAGGTGGAGAGATCAAGGCGGGGTACCTCACAAGGTGCCCATGATGCAAGCCATAATGACCAAGGGCGCCAGGCGAGTGCCAGGCCGCACAGTGTCCTCTCTTTCCTCTTTGGTGCAAAGGGAGCAAGCGCAGGCGAGAGCATCAAGCAAAGGCATCCATTTCGGTGCAACAAGACCAAGACCAGCGGAACGGCCGGATGGAGGTCATCGTTGAGCCCGAGCCGGCGTCACCACCAGAGCCATTAGCAGGCGAGGACCAACTTTAGTCAGGATAAGTGTACTAGATGTTCCCCTTCAAAATGGCCAATTGTTGGCGCCCTTCCCACTCAATATTTGGGAGGAGGCCCAGGGCCTTTGCCTATAAATAGGACTAGCCACTGCAAGGGAGAGAAAACGACAACAAATAGAGAAGAGGAGAATGGGATCACCACCAGGAAACCAGTAGAGAGAGCGACTGAACTCCCCCTAGTAGTTCATCGCACCAGCCTAGAACAGACCCTCGCGAGGCTGTTCTCCCTTGAATTGTTCATCATCAGCCCAAGAGGCAATCCACCACAACACACACTGGAGTAGGGTATTACACCACAATGGTGGCCTGAACCAGTATAAACTCTGTGTCTCTTGTGTTGTTCCTTTGATTGCTTAGATCCTAGCGAGGCGGTGAGGTGCAGGTAGGCAGAGGGCGAAATCTCCGAGCGCACCCTAGAGTTCGAACCTAGAGGGCTTGCTGGAACCCGAAATCCGACATTTGGCGCGCTAGGTAGGGGTGCATTGGAATTCGCCTTCCACCGCCCTGTTCTTCACCGACCATCGCATCCATGTAAGACGCTCGTCGGGCCCGCGCCGAGTGCCGAGCCGCTCTCGCTTCCCGCGTCCCCCAGACGGCCCCCGTCGGCGGCCACCTCCGCCGTTCCGCGTTGCTTGCCGTCAACGCCGCCACCGGCCCGGCGGGGAACGAGCAGCAAGCATCGTCCCAGCATCCATCCATGAGGCGAGACGGCCGCACTGCCACTCCCTCGCTCGCCCCGGCTGGTTCTTCGTCCCGCGCGCCCCGCGTGGCCTTGGAGGCTCGAGCTACACTCATCACGGCAAACGAGCTCCTGCGCTACCGCCTAGTCGGTGACGTCTACGAAGAGTGGCTCGACCGCGTCGCCGAGCTCGTCCGCGCCGCAGGGGGCTCCCCCGCGCCGTCCTTCTCGCTGCACAGCACCCCGCCCTGCGCGGGCAACGAAGCTCCGGGGGCGCCTCAGCCGCCTCCCCCTCAAGAAGGCGCCCTGGCCCCAAGGCGCATGGCCCCTGGACGGAACCCACCCCGTCCGGCGCCAGCGCAGCAAGAGCGGAGCTGCCAAGAGGTTCCTCGCCCCCAAAAAGCTGCCCGAGTGCTCCCTGCTCTGGTCTGTCACAACCACGCTCCTGTCCCAGCGTGCCAAGACCCCCCGCTGCTCCCAGCTGCAGCACATGGGGGCCCGCAAGACCTAGCTCCCCGTCACTAGAGGCCTCCCGTGGCCACGGCAGGATGCCGCGCCTTCACCGCCGGGTTGCGCAGCATCGTGTGGCCCTGCAAGTTCAAGGCAGACCCGCCTCCTTGCTACGACGGCACGGTCGACCCTGCGGAGTCCCTCCAGCTCTACGAGCTGGGCATCGAAGCCGCCAACGGGGACGAGAAGGTCATGTCGAACTGGTTTCCCATGGCACTCGAGGACGGGGCCCGCACTTGGCTCCTGAACCTGGCGCCAAGCACGATCTCCTCTTGGGATGAGATGCGCACCCGTTTCATCGCCAACTTCCAAGGTACTCACGACCGGCCACCTGCCGTGAGCGATATTCGCCGCATCAAGCAGCAACCAGGGGAGACTCTGCAGAAGTACATCCCGCGCTTCAACAACGCACGTCTCAAGAATCCCAAGGTGACCGATGAGGCCATCATCTCAGCCTTCTCCGATGGCATGCGCGACGTCAAGATGAAGGGGGAGCTGGCGATGCATGAAGATCTGTTCACTTCCTTGGAGCTGTTCAACTTGGCAACCAAGTGCGCCAGGGCTGAGGAAGGGCGCCTTTCCCTCCTCGAGCTGCCAGCCGTCGACCCAGAAGAGAAGAAATCCAAGGCCAAGGACGTGAAGCGCAAGGGGGCTGCCGTGCTCGCGGCAGAACCAGACACCAAGCAGGGCAGAGATTAGCCCGAGTCTTTCAAGGACAGCCGGTATTATGTGTACCACGACCTCCACACCCACAACACCAACGAATGCCAAGAGCTCCGACCCGTGCAAGAAGGAAGGGTCGGCCGACGCCCCGACCGCAACAATCGCGACTATGGCCGAGGAGGAGGAAGGAACGCAGGACGCTGGGAAGACCGCGGCCCACGCCAAGGGTGGCGTGACCAACCTCGCGAGGATCGCTGGCAGGATCAGCCTCGCGAGGGAGATTGGAGGGATTGGCATCGCGAGGATCGCGCACAAGGAAACGCAGGCCTCCCTCCACTGTCGCCGAGCCAAGGAGAAATGAGCACCATCATCAGGACGAGGGGGCTGGGGGCTTCCAGGAGCCGCGCACGATCGCCTGCATCCTGGGCGGAGCTCAAGCCCCAGCCTCTCAACGCATCTTCAAGCAGTTCGCCCGTGAAGTGAATGCAGTCCTCCCCAAGCTTGAGGCCATGCGCCCCCTCAGGTGGTCTGCATGCGCTATCACGTTCAGCTCAACGGATCAGCTCAAGTGCACGGCCATAGCCGGAGTCCTCCCAATGCTTTGCTCCTTAGTCATCGGCAACGTGCAAGTCACCAGGACCCTCATCGATGGCTGGGCTAGGCTCAACATCCTGTTCGTAGAGACGTTCAACAATCTCCAAGTGCCTTACGATCAGCTTCAGCCAACCAAGCCTTTCTCCGGAGTCACCGACGGCTCCATAGTTCCAATTGGGCAGTTCCGCCTCCCCATCCCCTTCGGGGCACGCAACAACTACCGCACTGAGCTCATCGACTTCGACGTTGCCCACATTCGCCTGCCGTACAACGCCATCCTCAGCTACCCAGCTCTCGCCAAGTTCATGGCCGTGACTCATCACGGCTACAACGTCCTCAAGATGCCAGGAAGTGGTGGAGTCATCACGGTGCCTTGTGAAGAAAGAGACGCGGTGTGCTCCCTAGAACGAGCTTTTCACGCTGCATCACTTGAAGACCCAGATCGCAGGAGCGGGAGGCTCCCTGAGACCGCCCCCAAGAAGAAGAAGACATAGCCAGGCCCGACCCCTCAGGGTCTGCGCCTGCTCAGGGGGTACCTCCTTCTGTCGCATAGGGAGGCGCGCCCAGCGCCCTCCTCAAGCAGGGCTCGGGGGCTCCCACCTGGAGGGCCACCGACCTTGCTAAGGTCACGAGGGAGGCGCTTGGGCACCACTTGGAGGCGTGTTTCAGAACACGTTTCCCTCAGGAAGGAGCAAAGAAAGGATGGCCAAACCCTCAGGAGTTTGTCGGTAAGATCACACAAGAGTTGCAGGAGTCAAGAGTCAAGAGTGGCAGCCGCCACTTACCCGCCGCAGCTCCCCATCCAGGCGTGGATGGCGGGCTGCGCGTCTGCATCGACATCCCAGGGCTCAACCGAGTCGCCTCTCAGGAGCGCTTCTGGCCCTCATGTGTGGGGCGCGGCGGAGGCCCACCCCACAGCTACATTTGCATGCCTTACGGCTTGCCAAACGCGGCTGCGGTGCGCCAGTGCCTCATGAGGAGCATCTTGGAGGCTCAAGAGGCCAGGCGTTCTGCAGTCCTGGCAAAGATGGAGATGGTTCGCGAGGAGGCACCACTGCCTCCGGAGCCTCCCAAGGCTCCTGGGCCTGGGGGCTCGTGAAGATCGGCCCCCGCAGCCCGCTACGTCTGCTACTTCAACACCCCTTCGTCGCCAACACTACCAGGAGACATCTTTCATGTTTCGTTTCCAGCTGGGAGCGCCCTCAGGGCTGCATCATTCCCAGGCCGCGTGGGTCCGTCCCTGCGGCGTGTATCCCTTTTGCTCGTGTTCTTAGCTTACTTTGTTGGGGGCGCCCCTCGGGCTGCATCATCCCCAAGTCGCTCGGGTCAGACCCAGCGACGTGTACCCCTCTTGCGTTTATTTTCGGGCATGCATTTGACCCATCATGCTTGTTATTTGGTGCCTATCCGTGGCACCTCTTCTTCCTTGATGTCGGCAGCTTGCGCATTATAGGGGGGGGTACCTGAGCATCACGACTCAGGGCTCCTACCGGCTCTCCAGCCCTCACCCTCTGGCTTTGCCCACGGCATCGCGCCTCGGCAAACTAGCGATGGCTGAGACCAGCTTGAGGGCCGGGACCCGAGGACGTAGAGCATCGATATCTAACCAAGCTTGCGCGTTAAAGGGGGTACCTGAGCATCGTGACTCAGGGCTCCTACCGGCTCTCCAGCCCCCACCCTCTGGCTTTGCCCACGGCATCGCGCCCTGGTAAACTAGCGACGGCTGAGACCAGCTCGAGGGCCGGGACTCGAGGACGTAGAGCATCGGCATCTGGCCAAATTTGCAGGAACACATCACAAGTTAAGGCCCAGTGCCAGGTGCAACCCGCCTTGGGGTAGGGCCCCGTGAGTCCCGTGCTGGCTCACGGGTGCCCCAATACACCTTGTCAGGCGTTTAGTGCCTCGCCGCCTCTCCACAGCATCTAACGGCTGACCAACGCTTGTCATAGTGGACTTTTGCTCTTTTTGTGGTGGGTCTACAGGATCCCCCCAAGGAGAAGCGCCAGGCGAGGCCCTCAAGACGTCCTCTTCACTCTGATCTGTGCGAACCGCTTGCACATTAAAGGGGGGGGGTACCTGAGCATCACGACTCAGAGCTCCTACCGGCTCTCCAGCCCTCACCCTCTGGCTTTGCCCACGGCATCGCGCCCCAGCAAACCAGCGACGGCTGAGACCCGCTCGAGGGCCGAGACCCGAGGATGTAGAGCAGAAAGGGGAGCAGAGGCGAGAGGAAAGAGGCACGCGGAGACCTCGCTAGTTAACCTCTCGCCGGCCATGGCACGGACCTAGCGCCGCACCAGGAAGCATTTCCTGACCCTCAAGATAAGTCACTCTCCGGAAACACTAGCTATCGCAGCACTGTCACCGCATCCAATGCAATCCCGTGTTAGCAACGTCACATTCCTTTCTCACCGAACGATAGCTGCTTGAGCGCTAAAGGGGACCTCCTGATCATCGCGACTCAGGGGCTCTTAATGGACCCCGGGCCCCTCACCTCCTGGCCTTGACCACGACATCGCGACCTGGCATACCAGCCATGACTGAAGCCGCCTTGGGACCGGGATCTGTCGGCGCAGAGCGCCAAGCCATCGTGAGGTCCGAAAGGAAGAAACTAAGCTAAGACGGAATAAGCATCTCGCACTGCTTCACGATAGGGATCATATTGACAAACAGAGCTACAGACACCTTACAAGCCCCCACGGGGTGTATTCTTGGCTCCTTGCAGGGACAAAAGACGCGTATCCTAAGGAGTCCTAACTACAGGAACTGTCGCGGCAGACGCCATCATCAACAGTGGGACGCCAGACACCGGCGCCAACCTCATCCAGATCAGAGACGGCGGCGACCTAACGAGCCCGTCCTACTCCAAGAGCGGCGCAGGCTCGGGGGCTCGTAGCTGTCGTCGCTCGTCTCCGGAGTCGCGAAGAGCTCGGCGGAGTCACTGGATCCTCCGGCATCCTCACCGCTTGAGGACCTGCTGGAAGAACGTGCGACGGCAGGCCTGGTCCTTGCCGCTCCGGGGCTTCTGCCGCTGCCTCTGGGACAACACTCCAGCCGACGCCCATCTTCATCGAAGACCCTGAAGAGCATCATGGAAGCACCGACGAACTCCAGGTGGATCACGAGGGCACCCCTCGTCCTGCAGACCCGGGCGATCTCGCCCCAGCCCCGGGTCATGAAGACCTTACCTGGAGCGACGACCTCGACATCCGCATCGGTCGCAGGAGTCTGGCAATCGGCGTGCTACAGCCAGAGCCTGAAGGGCCCCTTCGACAGAATCTCGAAGGCGAAGGAAGGAGGAAGACGAATCCAAGATCGAGGAGGCATGGCAGCGTGGAGCACAAACTCTCGGGAGGAACCCTCAGCATGGACTCCAGGAGGGACAACGCGCACCGCCATGACCCGCCGGCGCCGACGGCGACATCGTCCATGGCGCTCGGCATCAGCTCCTGCAGGGCCCTCAAGGTGGGCGTACAAGGGCAACGGAAACCCTGGCGGCGGCCGCTCTCACAAAGGCCTCCAGACCTCGTGCCGCACGCCCTCATCTCGGCGGTAGAGGACCAACCGCTTCTTTGGCGGAAGCGGGTCAGGGCCCTCTCGGGGGGCCTTTCCCTTCTCTTCTGCGGAGAACCGGCGTATCAGAGCCATTGCGGCAAGGCGGAGCAGTGGCGAAGATGAACAAGAGGATAAGTAGCAGAGGAAGATGAACTGGAGTGGCTCGCGCCGTTCCGTACTTATAGCAAGAGGAGGCCAACCGTCGGCTGCCACGATCGCAGGTAATCATGACCAGTTTTTGCATGCAGGGACTTGTCAGCTTGCGCAGTTGCCGAGGTGTCGTGGGGGACCGGAGCCGTCCACGTCCAATCAACCGCCACGCGGCGTCCAAGGCCGCAGGCTGTTAGGGCCCGCGACGCTTCACACTTGCCCCTTCGCCTCTCTGCTCAGCCAAGTCCGGGCGCGCCTTGGGCCCGGGGGCTACTGTCGGCGTTCTGGGAACAGGGGTCCCCAGACTTGCCTGCCTGCGGCCTGCGGCATGGCTTGAGGGGCGGCCCAGCATGGCCCATCTTCATCAGCACGAGCTCAAGACCCTCGCGAGGGGCCAAGCCTCGCAGGGCGGACGACAGGAGGCTTCTGTCACAGCCCTAGAATATTGTTTGTAAATAGTTGCATCTTCATCCAGGCATCATATTTAAATTTCTGAAACTTGAACTGAGGTATTTTGGAAGCCTCAAAAACTTAAATAAAAGAGGGGCAAAGAACCCTGGAAAATCCATCCAATGTTTTCAAAATGGCCTTAAATAATGTTGGTTATATTTTGGCAAGGGTTTTGCACCAAACCAAAAATAATGAACATTTTTGAGGAATATTTTGAGCACTGAATTTAAATCATTACTTTATTTGCATTTGGAACTATATTCATAATTTGTATAGAATATATTTCCAAATACCCTGAAATATTTTTATGTGCTTTTGGAAAAGTCCATTAAGCAGCATAAATATTTTCGGAGGAGTTTTTGGCATTGTTTGAATTATTTTAAATTCAAAACAGTGGCAAAATAAATTAAATAAAACAAAACAGAAGAAAAAAAATAAAAGCAGAGAGAGAGAACTTACCTCAGCTTACCCGCAGCCCAACACTGTGCAGCCCAGCAGCGGCCCAGCCCACCACTTCCCCCC